>NC_091744.1:9577721-9760221 GCF_043380555.1 Nothobranchius furzeri | reverse complement strand
TAAAATTAGTCACATATACTTTACATGCTGCGTGAAACTGATCTAGCCATGTGATCTGTAAGCTCTTTGAATCACTAAGGAATGTTTTTATTTATTGATTGATTTTTTAGTTTTTTTCAAATTTTCAAGTACACTTCAGATGTTGTACTTGTACTATTTTGGGTACACTGTCCTCAGGCTCCAGCTTTGTTTTATATTGATTGTATTAAAACAAAGAAAACAACCTGAAGTTGTTTTTAATTTACCGGTCCGGCCCACTTGGGACTAGATTTCCATCAATGTGGCCCCTGAGCTAAAATGAGTTTGACACCCCTGCTCTAAAGGCTTCATCTGAGTGTTCTGGTTTAGGTCTTCGAGCATCCAGATGGCACCAAATCCCTGAAACTTGGAGACTTTGGTTTGGCAACAGTGGTAGAGGGACCGTTGTTCACCGTGTGTGGGACTCCTACGTACGTGGCTCCAGAGATCATAGCTGAGTCGGGGTAAGATGGATGTTTTGGCCCAGTTTTACTTGCTTTATCTTGGAAGATGCTCATGTGGCACTATATATTCAGCATTGTGCTTGTTGGTTGTATTGAAATTAAAATAAATAATTTATCATGTTTTTCTACATTTCTGTGATTCTTGGCAGGTATGGGCTAAAAGTGGACATCTGGGCTGCAGGTGTGATCACCTACATCCTCCTATGTGGCTTCCCCCCATTCAGAAGGTCGGTTTGTTGCTGTGGTCAGAGTTTTAGGTCATTAGTACCATTTATTCTACCACCCATGCATATAGGCCCCATAAGGATAGGCAAACCATATGGGTGCCAACAGGGTTTGTTCAGGTTTCCATGATTGTTCCACAGGCGTTTACCCACATATGTTTTAGCGTGCCCTACATGGGTTTCCAGAGGGACCCAGACGGTTTGACTCGTACATGGGCCCATTAAACTCTATGTGGGCAAACCTCTGTGGGGCCACCAGGGAAGCCGCGGACAAACCCTGTTGGCACACACACGGTTTGCCCATAGGAAGCTTGAGTTATTGTGTTGTGAATCCATTCTTAGAGTTGCTGCGAGGACTGAATCACAATCAGCTGTTTCTGTTTCTAAAGAAATACTTTCATTACTCTCAGAAAACACAAGAGCATTTTTCAGACTGTTGGCCCAGACAATCAGTTCTGTCCTTTGACCTTGTTTGGGAACCAAATTACAGTTTCTACTCAAGCTAGGTTTATTTTATTGGAGAGGTGTGAATCATGTTTGCTTTGTTACTTTTCTTTATTTGATGGACATTAATGTGTGCAGTAGTTAGTCTCTTAAACTATAACTTTTACAGTAGCCACAGTCTCAAAGATAGGGTTATAAAAATCCATTAATTTCAGTAATCTTATAAGGTGAAACTAATATGCGACAGACTCTTCACATGCAAAGCCAATCCTATATATGATTCTGGCTTACAGCTTATGAAAACCCCAAATTCTAAATCTCAGAAAACCTGAATATTGTGAAAAGATTCAATAGTCTAGACTCAACGTTTCCCACTCGGATCAGCTAATGAATCCAAAACACCCGCAAAGTGGCTCACCAGTTGTGGTTGAAGATCTGCACACTAACATTTATACTGGCCCGAAAACAAACACGCATGCACGCACACACGTCTTTCTATCTTAGTGAGGACCATCTTAGTGACTTCCATTCATTTTTGTGACTGTATTATGCCTAACCCCAACCCATACTAACCTTAACCCAAACTAGAAGTTCATTCACAACATACCTTTAAAACTAAGTCTCAGGTTTCTTTGTCATTGTGTGGACCAGGCAAGCATCCCACAATTTCAAAACATCTCCATGTTGCTGACTAAACATGGAAGAAATGTTCCTAAAATGTAGTAAGAAATTGGCTGCATGTATGGATGATGTGAAGGGCTGGCAGGCATCCAACTTCTTAAAACTGAACGAAAAGAAGTCTGAGTTTATTGTTTTAGACCCCCGCAACCACCATGGCTCTCACCCTGTTTGTGACCTTTTAACCCTTAACCCCAAACAGTGTGCGACGAGTCTCGGGGTCAAGCTGGATGCTGGACTCACAATGGCCCCACAGATAAACTCCGTAGTGAGGTCTTGTTTTTCTCAGCTTTGCCACCTTAAGCCTGGTTTATGCTTCTCCGTCAGCTCCGCAAGGGACAGACACGCACGGACTGACGGAAGCGTTTTGCTCTTTTACTTCTCCGTCTCCTGGAGAGCGTTGCAAAGCAATTGCCCTGCAGGACAACAGAGGGCGTAGCGCTGTTCTGTGGTATCCTGTCATGTATCGGTCCAAGATCGTGTGTTTATATTGTGTTTTTTGTGTATATAAGAGACTTTTAACACGGACATATTTGTCTCTCATTCTCCCACCCCTTCATGCGCTTCCCACCTCTAAACCCACGTTTCCTTCATTTCGGTCCACAAATAAAATGCTTGCTGCGCATCTTTTCACTCCTCCAGTCACGGGAGAATTAAACGTTCATATTTTTAGAGTTTTTTCGCGAGGTATTCTTCAAGCTTCTCCGTGTCTGCCGCTAGTTATCCTCGGCTCTCTTTGCAATGGCGGCGCTTTAAACAACAGCGGCATCTTGACCAATCACAAGCTTGCGTAATCCGTCTTGTTTGACGGATGTTTAAAAAAGTGGGCTCGACTCCGTACGTACTTGCGTGCCCTACGCAAGGACGGATAATGGCGTTGCGTGTCTCCGCACTGACGCAGACGGAGAAGCATAAATCAGGCTTAACTCACCTCAGACGAATCCTGAAACGGAGGCATTTGGAGTCAGTCATTCATGCCTTCATTACCTCTCGCCTGGACTATGCAAATGCCCTCCTCGTTGGTGTTCCGGTCTCTGCCCTGAATCGGCTGCAGGTTGTTCAGAACACTGCTGCCAGGTTCTTGACGGATACACACCGACGTAGCCACATTACCCCTGTCCTGGCAAATCTTCACTGGCTCCCTGTCATTTTCAGAGTGCAGTTTGTTACTGACTTTTGTTTTTAAAGCACTCAATGACCTGGCACCTCCCTACCTCACGGCCCTTCTCACTCCTTATGTGCCCACGTGCACGTTGAGGTCGACTGACCTTTTGCTGCTGTACACGCCGCGGATGAGACTTAAATCGCGGGGGGATCGAGCATTTGTCCATGCTGCCCCAAAGCTATGGAACTCATTGCCCATTGGAGTTCGGCAGGCTCCATCTCTGGCGGTTTTAAAATCTCGTTTAAAGACCCACTTTTACACTTTGGCTTTTAGACAGTGACTCGTTTTAGTGTTTTATTGTATCATTGTTTTAATGTGTTCTTAGTATTCATCATGGTTTATCTGCCTTTGATTGAGATTTTTATCCTTTGTTTTAGCTCCTTGTAATGGTTGTGTTTTGTTTTAGCCTGTGCAGCACTTTGGGAAACTCCCATGCTGCATTTTAAACGTGCTATATAAATAAACTATGCTATGCTAGTACAAAATACACAAACTAGTTCATTTTCACTGTTTGAATGAACAGATCTTAATAAATTAGGTGAACCCTGAGAAATACTACAGCAGATTTGGAAATCCGCTCTCAGTTCAGCAGCAAAGGATTCACCAATATATCCTGAAATTTTCTTTTGTTTCTTTTTCTTTGGATCCAGTGAGAATAATATACAAGAGGACCTGTTTGATCAGATTCTTCTGGGGCAGTTGGACTTTCCCAGTCCTTATTGGGACAGCATCACTGACTCAGCTAAGGTTTGGCTTAGAGACACAGAACACACACCAGCTTTAATTACTGTACTATCCATCTCCCTATTTATTCAAGCAACTGTTATGTGGTCTAATCTTTGTGCTACATTGATGGACAAAACCAGTAATTCAAGCACACACTCCTTTAGTCACTGATGTCTGGTGGGGAACCAAACGGCTCATTAAGGAATGGTTCTGTCACTGGAAAAAGTGCAGGGAGCTGCAGTAGCGGGTATAACTGGTTTAATACTGTTGTATACTTTATACCATGCAGGTGAGCTTGTAAAGACACTTGGTGCAGAAATGGTCATTATTTGTTTTGATTTGAACTTAACTATCTGTCCAGTTAAATTCAACAAATTTGCATACTCTGTTCGATTTTGTTGAACAGTTTTCCAATGAAGATTTCATTGATTGAGGACAAATTTACCCAAACTAACCTGTAAACTAATTTAACTGTAATTAATCCCATTATTTTGAAAGCTGAGTTCAGTTTCACTAACCACCCCCAGGACTGAGTTTTTATCTCAGAAAGCAACACATGACGCTCCGTTATCAAGAAACTCATGAACCCAAAGACCCAAAGCCACATCTAACATCCCCCCAAGCCTCGCTCGCTTTGGTCAGAAGTTATTGTTCAACAGTTTGAAAAAGTCAGGGCAGATTAGCATCCTGGGAGATTTCAAAGGTCTAAACCTCTGCTGACTAAAAAGACCACAATTAGCCCTGTTATGGAATTTTTCACCTGAACGTATGAGACACACAATAAAAGAGACAGTCTGTCTTTTGTCTTATTTATTCATTTATTTCCTGAGGCAAAAAACACGTTTGGGTCTCACTCTATGAATAGGTCCCAGAAATTTTCCCAGAGTTCAGCATACATGCAGCTATATAGTTCAACACACGCACACACACACACACACACACACACACACACACACACACACACACACACACACACACACACACACACACACACACACACACACACACACACTGACAAAACAAAACACAAGAACCGCCCTACCTCTGGCCACTCCACCTATCCTTACGCCTCTGCTTTCTAGGAGCTGGCAGACATAATTCACAAGCACAAAAAGTCACATGTATGATATAAAAATTCCCATCACAGCACAAAATCAAATCTCAGGGAGCTCCAAGACTTGAGGGTTAAGTTGTCTGACAAGTGAAAAATGAAGTTGTGTGTCCCGTTCCATCTGGATTCAGAAACAACCACAAGTCAAACACAGTGGTGGTAGTGCGATGGTTTGGAGCTGCTTTGCTGCTTCAGAACCTAAACGACTCACTGTAATTAGTGCAACCCCAGAATTCCTCTCTTTACCTGAAAACCCTGAAGGATATTGTCCGACCTTTACGTTCAAACGGCCGTTGGTGCAGGAAATATTTAATTAATTACAAATCAGCAGAAAAGGGAAAAAAACGGTGGTAAAACCGTGTGGAAGTGTATAATTATAAAGTCAGTGTGAAGGATTTTTAGTTGCTGAGCTTTGTTTTGTTTCAGGAACTGATCCTAAAGATGCTGCTGGTCAACGCCGAGGCTCGCTACTCAGCACAAGACGTCCTCTCACACCCATGGGTCACAGTACGTTTTAACGGAGTGTCAAAGACTTGGTAAATGAACTGTTTCTTGTTTGTAAATGATCCATACTCACAGGCTGATGCAGTCATGGAGAACAACATGAAGATGGAGGTTTCATTTACCCTGAAGACTCACTTCAACACTTCAACAACAAAGCACAACAACACTACAGCTGGGGTGTCTGTCATCATGGTGAGCTCCTCAAATGTATTCAGGATCTTTTCATTTTTGATTCATGGGTTTACTGCAGTACTTAGTGCGACATCTTACAGCCGTATTGAAGTTTTGACATGGGTTTAATCAGAAGTGACATGCTGCCTGAGCAGGATGATGAGGATGGTGAATGTTTGACCCAAATACACAAGACTGAATTGTGCTAAATTCACTTCGTTTTTGTACAGATCGACTTCAGCCTTCATCATCCAATCAGGCATTAGTAGTAAATATTAGAAAACCTGTAATGCTGTTAATATGTCAGAAAATGTTTTAAAGATTTCAAGTGAAAACCGCAGCTCTGCAGGCCAGACGTCCGAGAAGTCATCCCTCTTTCCTCACTGCATGCACCATTTCCTGTTGTTTTCCTCTCCTTCAGGCTCGTCCTCATGCTTCCGTTTGTCTGATGTGTGATTAGAAAAGCATTATCTGCATTTTAAAGTTTAAGTTTGTTGCTTTTCTGGATGTAAAGAGCCTCATTTTGTTGTAAATCTCATTTGACAGTTTGAGGCGTAAATGTGGGTCGTGGTTTCAGCTCCTCCCTCATCCATCCTCTCCTTCATATTCTCCTCCTCTCATCCTCACCCCTCCCTCACACCTGACCCAGGACCACAGGGGATGCCTGCAGCTGAGAGCCTGGTACACGCTTTACCTCCCTCCCCCTAACTCCAGTCTTCCTCTGCAGCCATCACCCTTCCCCTTGCACACGTCTCTCCCTCCCTTTCCCTTCCTTCCTGTGACATTCTTAGTCCCCTCACTCGCCCACTCAACCATTAGCAGCCAGCTCACCATATCTCACTAACAATCTGTGCTTGTTTTACATTTGTGGCCTAGTGGTAGAGTGTCCGCCCTGAGACTGGGAGATCAGGGTTCGATTCCTGGTCGGGTCATACCAAAGACTTTGAAAAAAATGGGACCCAATGCCTCCCTGCTTGACACTCAGCATTAAGGGGTTGGATTGGGGGGTAAAACCACCAAATGGTTCCCGAGCGTGGCTGTGTCTGCAGCTCACCGCTCCCCCAGGGGATGGGTCAAATGCAGAGAACAAATGTCGCACACACATCAGTGTGTGTGACAACTAATGGGACTTTAACTTTCACTTTAATTTCTACTCTGCTCCATCACCCACCTTAGTACTGACCACAAAGATTTAAGGGAATCAAGATTTATTTTTTTGGTTTAGTCATGTTGCTTTAAGGTTACAGCATGTTCCCACTAATGATGCAACCTGAATTTCATTGCCTCCTGCTCTGTATTTTTAATGTTTTGTGGTCAATTGAAATTAGAACAACTTTTGGTTCCAAAAAGCATTTGAAATCTGAGGTTCTACTGCCACCTTGTGGTGATATGTAAGAACTGCATCAATGCTGCTCAGCTGTCCAGAGTTGGAGGCAAAGCTGCTATGAGTATTTTCCTTCTGGATTTCTGTAATGATACTAATTCATTTTTCTGTATTTTCTCTACTCAGAAAATGTATTAAAAGGATAATGAAACTTATTAAAAAAAATCTCTTTTAAAGGGAGACTAGGCAGTTTGGGCTTGCTTTTAGCACCCCCTACTGTCCGTTTGTATAACCAAAAGCAAAACTTCTCTCCTCCTTGTGCGTTTGTCTTTTTAACACATTAATCTAACAGCTGAAATGTCTCCCAGCCTTCCTTAGTGTCTAGAGGAGTGATTCATCACTAAATTAAACAAATCAGCTGTGTTTATGATCTAAAGCATGCAGGAAACACGCTAAAAGTAGACTGCAGTGCTAGGTATGTCAGCTTAACTTTTTTCAACTCTGAAGTTACAAGTGGAATATTCTGGTCACAGGGGGCGATAGGGGCAGGGCAGTCTGTCGTTAAACCTGTAAAGGGTCATTTTAGCGCACACTGGCTCAAGAAACTGCTTTAAAATAATGAAAAAATTGCTAAGTAAATGAGTCCGTGGTATACGGTAGATGTTCTAAATAAAATTCTGCGGCAGGCTATATGTTAAAATTTGTAGAATTAGATTAAAGATGTGATCTGGTTAGTGTAACATATTTTAAAATAGGGAGTCTACTTCACGAGAATTATGGGGGAGCTAAGGGGAGTCCGGCTTCCCTTAAAGGGTGATGGGCTCCCTTGGAAGTTTTCAACTGACATACCCAGGGGGAGTCTGAAAAAAGATCCTGTTCCTACCTATATTACATTATTTGTGTGGACTCTTAGTGGACCCGGACAAGCGGAGAGGACGGAGTGCAGCATAGCAGCTGCTGATTGTGCACACCAGGCAGCTGCACCCTGCACACGGGCCACAGTAACAAATAAATGAATAACTAAATAAAAGATCCTTTTGATCTGCTTAGTTCAAAAGGATCTCATTGGGTGAAAAAGGAGGAATCCTGGCAGCAGGTTTTCTGGAGGACAGAGAGGAGAAAACTTTTTCAAACTGCACAAACGGACCAGTGGGAAATGAAAGAAGAAGTTGTCCATCAGAATTCACTGATTGCTTATTTCCTGATTTCTGCCCAAGTCTTACTGTGACTGGTTCATATTGAGATAATGGTCCACAGGTCGGAGACATTTTCTCCATTTATTGCCATGCAGAAGATGATGAAAATCATCAGAACATTTAATCATGGACACTCAAAGTATTTTTTTTATAGATGGCTTCTTTTTTTCTTTCTCCAGAACACAGCTCTCGATAAGGAGACCCTTCAGCTTACCTCTCGTTGCTGTTCAGGACAACAGTTGGCCGCTGAAGTTCCATCTGCTCTCTCAAACAAACCAGCGAAGAAGACGTCATGTACCAAAGCGTTTCCTACCATGAACGTTTCTCCTGAGACGTCTGGGACAGCTGCCGAGACCGAAGCTACATCTGAACCTCCTGCCTGTTTGCTGCAGCATCCTCTATCACCCTCTGCTGACATTTTACCCATTTTATCACCTGCTGAGAAAAATCCGCCCACATCTCCACTTTCAGCACCTCCGTGTTTATCTTTAGACCCTTCCTCACCCGCTGGCCCTCCTTCTCATCCATTTCTTTCTTCACCTCTTCCATTACTTTTTCCATCATCTCCTAACAAACCAGCCACAAACCCCTCTTCCTCCCCCTCCCCTCTCTCTCCCATCCAGCCTGTTGTATTTTTCCCCTTATCAACCAAGCAAGAGCCCTCTTCCCCCTCTTTTATCCATCCCACCTTGTTTCCTTCTCCTCCTTCCACACCTCCACCTCGTCCTCCATCTCTTAGCCCCCTCTTGTCTGAGAAATGTCTGAAATGAAAGCTCAGATGGGATGAAGAGTTTAAACTATCACATTGTGTATTTCTTAGTCACAAACTGGAGTGGTGACGGCTGTAGCTGCAGGTTTTCTGCTCAGTTTTCCCCTTTTATCTGTGAAAATGAGGTGTGTTAATGTCTACAAGTTTTTATTTATTAGCGGGTCATGAAGGAAAGAGTAAATTTATTACCACTGTCCTGAGATTGTTTATTTCTTTTTGTGAAGTGATCTATTACTGTATGACACTCATGTGAATTTTGCATCCCATTCTTTCTGCCTGTGGCCCTATTTGTAAATAATCCTTACACACCCAAAAATTAGCTTTTGTTGCTTTAGAAAAGGAAGTACCGTAATGTCCCTAATAGAACTCCTGCAGGTCGAACTGAAACTCGACTTTTTTTAGATATGCTGTGGAAGGGCAGATTTGTGCCCTTTGGTTATAGTATCAAGTATTTAATAAAGTGCTGCAAACTCTCTCAGCTCCATATCTCTATTTGTAGAAACATGTGCACGCTAAAAAGCTCCAGTCTTGCTAAAGTTTTTTTGTGTCCACCTGCATTTACTCACATTTTACTTTCAGTTGCTCATGAAAAACAGTGTTATGTTCACTTATAGTGATTATTTTAGCCAAACACCTACAATTTATTTCTGAATCAGAAGGGTTATATTGCCATATGTGCCAGAATCACAACATTAGGAAATTGCTGCAGTATTTGGTGCAAGAAAAAAAAAAGATGAGCAAAATTAGAATTAAGAAATTAACACAATGAAATGATCATATTATAGAGAATCAATAATTAGAGAAGCAGCTACTTTATACAAGTTAGTGTAAGTAGTGGTCGGAGCGGATCAGTTCAGGTGCAAACACAACACTAGGGTCCTGTGACTGAAACAATATGAAGCGACATGAGTCCACCATCGTGATGGGAGTGTCAGACAGGGTTATGGGGGGAGGAGGGCTGTGTGGGTTTCCTAAAGTTCACAACGACCTCAGCTATCTTCCGTGCATTTAGCACCAGGTTTTTGTGGTTGCACCAGAACACCAGCCATTTGACCTCCATTCTGTAGGCAGACTCATGCCCATCAGAGATGAGTCTGATGACGGCGGTGTCATCTGCAAACTTGATAAGTTGGACAGACTCGTGGTTGGATGTCCAGCCGTTGGTGCAGAGGCGGTTTTACCATTAGGCATAGGTAGGCGGCCGCCTGGGGCCCCCTAGTGGTGGGGGGCCTCCTAGCCCTGACCGCCGGCACCCCTCTGTTAATGCCACAATATTCTTATTACCAACCTGTGGCCGCAGATGGGATTGGACAAGCGCACTTCTAATTACCATAATTCCTGAACCGTTCAAGATATCATTAAAATTCCAAAAGTGCTGAAAAGATTAAAAATGGGGCTTTTCGTGCATATACAGTACATTACGGTAGCCACCGGGATTCCCTGTCTTGAGCGCAACAAATCACAACACAGATTCAGAGACGTGCTGAGTTTGTCATCCAAAATGCTCCGTTTTATAACTTTTGAACGGCGGATCAGATTCAAATAATTCCAACGGTTCCTAAAAGTACATAAAAGCAGCTTTCCAACGATCTATAGCATGAAGCAATCAGAGTTATGGAAAATATCGCTACGAGGGGAAATCCTGCTGTACAGCCTGATTGAAACAGAGCGCAGCGCCGCGGTGAAAGCGGATAACGGAACGGGGAAGCTAATTAGCATAAAAAGCCAGCATGAAATTATGGAAATGCCTCAAAGAAAATCAACACGATCTATTAGGTGTCCCAGAAGGCTTATATCTGAAGTCAGTGACCACGAAGAAAGACAGATCTCCAGTGAAACAGGATATGAATGTTTGTTCAGTCTTTATTTTTTATTTTTTTATTTTAACAACCCTCAACTATTTGCTAATTGTAAGATTCAGCTTCATTCCAGCATTGTTTATCTTTTTACCATAAATAATTATTTTTGCTAAAACAAAAGTTTTTGGTATAGCAGTGCACGGCGTGCAAGAGAAGCACCCCATGGCAGTGTGAGGTGTGACTCTGCCTGCAACTGGAGAGAAACTGCTTCAAGGTCTACCACATCAAATAAAAACGTCTGAAAGTTAACAATACTAAATGGTCTTAAAAACAGCTAAAAAAGATACCAAGGTTCAAACTTTTTAAAGAATAGATGCATTTCAGTTCAAAGTTTAAATTGTTTGCCCAGTAATTTTGAAGTTCCTGTTCAGTAAGAAATGTAAAAAAATTCAAATCCGTTTTTTGCTTTTTTCACTTTGAAGCTGATTTTTTAAAGGCTTTAATAGAAATAAATTCTAAATACAAACCAAACACTAAAAGCTGAGGTTGTTCTCAAAAAGGAGAGAGTTACACACACTTTGTACTTTTTATTACAATTTTACAGCCATAAGATTAAAAACATACCAGGCGGCCCTGTTATAATTTGGTCATAAGAGGGTTATTAAGACGGCGATGCACAAACAGGAAGTGATTGGTAGTCATTCCACTCCAATCCAGTTGGTGGTGGTAATGCACCAAATTGTTGTTTGCCAAGTGCCATAAGACCACAAATAAGAAGAATAAGAGAGGTGGGAGCGTTCGTAACAAACTCAAAGCAATAGTAAAACATGAAGCATGAAATGGAGTTTTCCTAGTGGCTCCAATAAGAGAAAGAAGCTGCTTGCTTCATAAAAGCTTTTATTTTCACTTCTGAAAGTGACGTCGTTTCTCAATGTAAACATCAAAAGGAGGCAGAGAGGAAAGACAATGGAAAATGTTTAAAGGGAGGAAAACATAAACCAAAATGGAAAATAGAAATAAAATAACAAAGGCAAAAGCAGGAGCACTGACAGGAAGAAGAAAGCACTCAAAGGGAGAGAAAAACAGGAAAAAAGAGGAGGACTAATAAAAAGTGAAAATAAATCGTGTCAGAAGAGGGTAGATTTTCGCAAATCCAGTTAAAGGTAAGATTGTCGAAAATTTAGTGTAAGAGGCCCCATGTCTGTGTTCGCCTTGGGCCCCCAAATTGCTAAATCCGCCCCTGCGTTGGTGTACAGGGAGAAGAGCAAAGGGGAGAGAACACAACCCTGAGGGGAACTGGGGCTGATGGTCCACAGGTCAGAGACATTTTCTCCATTTATTGCCATGTAGAAGATGATGAAAATCATCAGAATATTTAATCATGGACACTCAAAGTATTTTTTATCTTGTATTTTTCTGTGAATTTTTAATCCAGAATTGAATATTTCAATTAGTCCCTGCAGAAGCTGATGTCTTCAAGCGATCAGGGGTTGGATTGGCTTTTTTACACTCGGTGCATCTTTCAGAAAGAAACCACAACAAAATATTAAAGATAAACAAGAGGAAAAGCAACAACATTTTTAGTTGATTTTAAATTGTTGAGGACTAAAAAAAGTGCTTTAATTTTGACCTTAACAGGATCTGCTGTAGCTGGAAAAACTAAAATCAGTACAAGTTGTTTTCATTATAACAGTAATGCTTTACAATAAAATATTAAATTTTTAAAATGCAAATAAACATTTTATTTACTAGTATTTTGATTTGAATACAATTTTGCTTGGCAAGTGGAGGCAAAGGAACACAGCTTTGCAGAATGCATGACCACCTTCTGCAACAGAATGACGGCGTTAAGGCGTTTCCTGTTTCCTGTTTTCAGTGTTGCACTACGTGTAGCTGTTTGGTGTTTGAGGCTCGCTAAAGCTGATTTAATTTCTCTGTACTAGGATATCTCTGAGTTATTGTAGCACAAAAGCACGCTAAAACACACATTTTCTGTTATTCCACCTAGCTTTTAGGGAACCATTTGAGTTTGCACGCAGTTTATTTGGTACTGAACAGTTTGCTCGTCCAGTTAGCTTAGCCTCAGCACGGCTATGGCTACTTCTGTATCTGCTTCTCCGTCTCCTATCTCTTGCTCTCTGTGTCAGATGTTTAGTTACTCCTCTGCCTCCTTTAGTGATAATGGTACGTGTAATAAATGTAGCATTTTTGTAGCTTTGGAGGCGAGGGTGTCGGAATTGGAGTCCCGGCTCCGCGCTGTTGAAAAACCTGTAAACAGCCGTAGTTACTTAGCTAGCGCGGGGCTAACTAGCTCAGAACAACCACGTAGCGATCCTCCAGCAGAACCCGAGCAGCCGGGACCTCAGGCCGGCTGGGTGACGGTACGCAGGAAGCATGGAACCCAGCCCGTGGGCCACCACCAACCCGTCCACGTTTCTAATAGATTTTCCCCGCTCAGTGACGCACCCACTGATAAGCCGACTGTGATCATTGGCAGCTCCATAGTCAGAAACGTGGCATTAGAGACTCCAACAACCACAGTTAAATGTTTACCTGGGGCCAGAGCGGGCGACATTAAATCTTATCTGAAACTGCTGGCTAAGGATAAGCGTAAGTACAGTAAGACTGTTATTCATGCTGGCGGTAACGACATCCGGTTACGCCAATCGGAGGTCACTAAAATTAATGTTGCTTCGGTGTGTAAGTTTGCCAAAACAATGTCGGACTCCGTAATTTTCTCTGGCCCCCTGCCTGATTGGACCAGTGACGACATGTTTAGCCGCATGCTGTCCTTCAACCGCTGGTTGTCTAGGTGGTGTCCTGAAAACAACGTGGGCTACATTGATAATTGGAAAACTTTTTGGGGAAAACCTGGTCTGATGCGGAGAGACGGCATCCATCCCTCTTTGGATGGTGCAGCTCTTCTTTCTAGGAATATGGCCAGTTGTATTAGCCCTACATGACTACCCAGGGTCCAGACCAGGAAGCAGAGTCATAGTTTAACACACCCCTCTGCAGCTTCTGTACTGTTACCCACCCACTACCCCATAGAGACAGTGTCCTGCCCACGGCCAAAACTACACAGATTAAATATCAGGCTTAATAAAGCAAATCATGGAAATCTCATAAATATCAGAACAAATTCAACTGAGCAGAAAACTAGAAAAATTAAATGTGGGTTGTTGAACATTAGATCCATTTTTTCTAAGACTTTGTTAGTTAATGAGTTGATTTGTGATAATCAGATCTCTTTGCTCTCTCTCACAGAATCCTGGCTGCAGCAAGAGGACTATGTTAGCTTAAACGAGTCGACTCCTTCAAATTATTTAAATCATCATATTGCTCGAAGTACAGGGAGAGGAGGAGGAGTGGCAACCATTTTTCATTCGGACTTATTAATCAGTCCCTTACAGATTAATAGTTACAGTTCGTTTGAACATCTTATTCTTAGTTTTCCTAATCCAGATAGCAAAACTGTAAAACCACTCTTGTTTGTAGTTTTATATCGTCCACCAGGCCCTCACTCTGAGTATTTGGATCAGATCTCTGATTTTTTATCTGATTTGGTGCTAAATACTGATAAGGTCATTGTAGTGGGGGATTTCAACATTCAAGTGGACATCGAAAATGATTGCCTCAATGTAGCCTTTAGTAATATCTTAGACTCAATTGGTTTTACTCAAAGAATACATAGCTCCACCCACTCCTGCCATCATACATTAGACCTTGTTCTGACTTATGGCATTGAGTGTGAGGAAATAACAATCTTTCCACATAATCCAGTCCTCTCGGACCACTTTCTGATAACCTTTGAGTTTTTTATAACTGAGTTCTTGAGACATGAAAGTAAATTTCATTATAGTCGGTCTCTATCTGACAACGCAGTTGCATACTTTAAATCAACTGTTCCATCTTTGCTATATTGGGGAAAGCTAAGTATATTTTTAATCAGAAAGCACTTTATATATTATACAATACGATGCTACTGCCATATTTGAGCTATTGTGTAGAGGTCTGGGGAAACACGTACAAAAGTAATTTACAAACAATAATGACAATGCAGAAAAGGGCTATCAGATTAATAACAAATGCAGGATATTTGGATCACACAAATGAACTTTTTATTAAAACACGGACAATGAAGTTCCAGGACTTGGTTAAATACAAAACAGCACAAATAATGTATAAAGTAAGAAAAAAATTAATGCCTGATAAAATACAGAAACTGTTCACAGAGAGAGAAGGAGGATATAACCTGAGAGGGACACTAAACTTAAAGATACATAAGTTTAGAACAACATTAAAACAGATGTGTATCACAATAATAGGGGTTAAATTATGGAACAATTTAGAAGAGGAAATCAAAGTAAGTACAAATATAAATGTGTTTACAATGAATTATAAAAAACATATTCTGAACAAGTATATAGTGGAAAATAGATGATTTATGTGGGTGTCCTTTATTCCAAGGAAAAGTAAATTGTATCAATTGTAAAAAGATGTTTTTTTTCTTTTTTTGTTTTTTTTCCATGTAATTTGGTGGTTTTTTTTGGTGACTTGTACCATTTTGTTTGTTTTAATGTAGGTTTTGTGTTAGATTTAAGTAAACAAGTAAAATGACTTGTATAAAGGGGTAGGGATATATAAGTTTCCACTTCAGCCTACTCCTTTTCAAACACAGATGGGATGATATGTATTTTTTCTGTTTGTGGTACTTTTTAAAAAATTATGTATGTTTTCTTTGTTTGAAATAATCTAAACTAAATCTTTACTGTCCTCAGCATCTCAGAGGAACGTAGCAGAGGGCAATATTTTCAGTTCTAGCCCCTCACAAATTGATGCCTTAGTTCATCATGTGAATTCCTCTTTACGTGTGGCATTAGATGATGTTGCCCCTTTAAAAAAGAAGGTAATTAGGGACAGGAAGTTGGCTCCCTGGTTTAACTCTCATCTACGAGCCTTAAAACAAAACTCTAGGAAATTGGAGAGAACTTGGCGCTCTACGCACCATGAGGAGGCCTACCTGTCCTGGAAAAATAGTCTTGTGCTTTATAAAAATAAGCTTCAACAAACTAGAACTGCTTATTTTTCAGCATTAATTGAGGAGAATAAGCATAATCCTAAATTTCTTTTCAGTACAGTTGCTAAACTTACACAGAATCATAGCTCTGAGCCATCTATTCCCTTAGCCCTCAGCAGCAATGACTTCATGGGATTTTTTACAAGTAAAATTAATTCTATTAGAAACAAAATCTTTAGCATCCTCCCTAATGCAATTTCTTCTTCCTCAGTAAGTGAGGCAGCATCAGAGGTGACTCTAGAACCTCATCTGTGCTTGAACCGTTTTGGTCCAGTTGAGCTTTCAGAGTTATCAAAAATATTAGCTTCATCTAAACCTTCAACTTGCATTTTGGATCCAATCCCAACCAAATTATTTAAAGATGCATTTCCTTTGGTTACTGCCCCCATTCTAGATATAATCAATCTGTCCTTAGTAAATGGGTATGTACCACAAGATTTTAAGGTGGCTGTAATCAAACCTTCACTTAAGAAGCCTTCTCTGGATCCAGATGACCCAATGAATTATAGACCAATATCTAACCTTCTATTTTTATCCAAAGTCCTGGAGAAAATAGTGGCCATCCAAGTATGTCAGCATTTAAACACTAATGCTCTGTTTGGGGAATTTCAGTCTGGTTTTAGAGAGTATCACAGCACTGAAACTGCTTTAGTGAGAGTTACAAATGATATTCTCATGGCCTCAGATAAGAATCTTGTGTCTGTTCTAGTCTTGTTAGATTTCAGTGCTGCCTTTGACACAGTTGATCACAATGTTCTTTTAGAAAGGCTTGAATATGTTGTAGGGATCAAAGGAACAGTGTTAGGCTGGTTTAAATCCTACCTGTCTGACAGATTTCATTTTGTAAATGTACATGACAAATCTTCTTCATACTCCAGGGTTACTTGCGGAGTACCACAGGGTTCAGTGCTTGGACCAATTCTTTTTACTATATATATGCTCCCAATTGGTAAAATCATTAGACAGCATGGGATAAACTTCCACTGTTATGCTGACGATACTCAGTTATATTTATCCATTAACCCTGATGAACCTAATCGGTTGGGTAGATTACAGGCTTGTCTTGAGGACATAAAAAATTGGATGACTCTTAACTTCTTGCTTTTAAATCAAGACAAGACGGAAGTTCTCATCTTTGGACCAGAAATCCAGAAAAGGAAATTGCTTAGCCAATGGCCTGACCTGAATGGCATTACATTAATCTCCGAGAACAAAGCAAGGAACCTTGGTGTTATCTTTGACCAGGACATGTCATTCAAATCCCAGGTTTCACAAGTTTGTCGGATTTCCTTTTTCCACCTTTGGAATATTGCTAAGATTAGAAGCATACTTTCCAGGAGTGATGCTGAAAAACTAGTTCATGCATTTATTACATCAAGACTGGATTACTGTAATTCATTATACTCAGGAAGTCCACAGAATGTAGTTAAAAGTCTTCAGCTTGTCCAAAATGCTGCAGCTAGAGTTCTGATGAGAATTAAAAAGAGAGATCACATCTCTCCTGTCTTAGCTTCCCTACATTGGCTACCTGTTAAATTCAGAATAGATTTTAAGATCCTTCTTCTCACATATAAAGCTCTTAATAATCAAGGTCCATCATACATCAGTAATCTGATTGTTCCATATGTTCCTAACCGAGCACTTCGCTCTCAGACTGCAGGTCTACTGGTGGTTCCAAGAATATCTAAACTTAGGATGGGAGGCAGATCTTTTAGTTATCACGCTCCTCTCCTGTGGAACCAGCTCCCAGCTTTAGTCCGTGAGGCAGACACTTTGTCTACTTTTAAGACTAGGCTTAAAACATTTTTATTTGATAGGGCCTATGGCTAAAATCTGATGTTAGCCTAGATCTGGACAAGTGGGGGATTACAGGGAGGTGGAGTGTACAGTCGGTAAAGACGGCTCTCCCTTGCCCTGCCTCCAACATGCCTACATCTAAATAGGATAGATTATCCAGAGTTAACTCTGTAGTTATGCTGCTATAGGCTTAGACTGCTGGAGGACACACTGACCACTTTTCACACTCTACTGCTTTATTCTACAGTCTGCTCTTTAACTGTATTATTTTGTGCAATTTCAGTTGTTAACTTTATTTTCTCTCTAAGTGTTTTTCTCCCCAGAAGAAGCTACAATGACGTTCTGCTGAGCTGTGGTGGCCTCGTGGAGGGGGCCATCGTCTAGCACACTGCTGCTAACCACTAATACATTCTCTCTCTCCTGATAATAACTTTATGTTTTCATTGACTTTTGATGTGCTAATACTAGTTTATCCGTTTAATTATAGATCCACTAGGATAAATACAATAAAGTTTATCTTTCACCAAATACAATATTTACTAAGACATCACAATATAACTATAGACACATTACTTGTCTGTGTGTGTGTGTGTGTGTGTGTGTGTGTGTGTGTGTGTGTGTGTTTGTGTGTGTTTGTGTCTTTGTCTGTCTGTGTGTGTGTGTGTGTGTGTTTGTGTCTGTGTGTGTCTGTGTCTGTGTGTGTGTCTTTGTCTGCCTGCTCTGTCTTCTCGATCCCCAGTGAGTCGTGGAGGATGGCTGCTTATACTGAGCCAGGATTCTCTGGAGGTTTCTTCCTGTTAAAAGGGAGTTTTCCTCTCCACTGTCGCTGCATGCTTGCTTAGTATGAGGATTGCTGTATAGTCACTGACACTAGTCAGTGACTTGATGCAATTTGCTGGGTTCCTTATATAGGAAACATTATTTCTGATTGGCTTAATGAACTGACCTGAATTGGAATGTTTATTATGTGAAGTGCCTTGAGACGACTCTTGTCGTGATTCGGCGCTATATAAATAAACTTGAATTGAATTTAATTGAATGACGGCAAATCAGACCAAACCATTTTCTTTACGTCATCAGCATGAAACGATTTTTTCCCTGTTCAGAATGAAATAAACCATTTGTAAACATTGTCCCAAAATATAAGTTGGAATTTATTTTTCTAAGCTTCATAGTTTTTTTTTTCGATTTTGATTAACCTCTTGAACCCTATGGGCCATTTTTCGGATTTTTTTTTTTAAAAGATGTGCCCAAAATGATTTGAGTATATCTCATGAACTACAAGGATTATTTGAGCTGTTTTGGTATCAAAATAAATGTAAGACACTAAAGTTTACTCTAAAATTTTAAAAAGCATCACTTTTGTCACTGATTGAGAGTAACAGAATCTGGAACACAGCAGAAATGAGAAAAAAATCTGTTCCGCCTAAAAAAAAAATCCATTTTATGGTGTTAAAATTCCTTCTAAAATACCTAGTTGCCGCCTAAAACATCTAGAAATCCACAGAATAGGGTCTGAACATTTGCTGACCCAAAAAATCATGACAAGAAAAGGAAGCATAGAAAAGTTAGAGAGGTTTTAGTTGATAGAAATCCAGGCGGACCTCTCTTGGACCATTTTGGGCACCTTTTGGCACAGTTTGTGCCGTTGGGAAATTTTCAGGTTTTTTCTTTAGGTTCTTTTTCCCCTCTTTTTTAACAGCTCCTCTCGTCAATAAACGCTAGTGAGAGAGTGTTGGCGCTGCACAGCTTTTCCTTTTCTCTCTAATTCATATAAGAACATCCTGCACCCACATAAGGGGATGACCATAATTCCCCCTTATACTTTCACTAGGGGGTGCTACTGGACTTAAATAAACATCTTAGTGTGTGTGTGTGTGTGTGTGTGTGTGTGTGTGTGTGTGTGTGTGTGTGTGTGTGTGTGTGTGTGTGTGTGTGTGTGTGTACCATGCTGGTCTACGTAGCAGCAGAGGGATCACTCAGTAAACTAAATAGTTTATTTTCTTTCACGGTTTAATGCTCCAACTTAAAATATAATAGAACTGATCCTGTTTAAATGAAAACTTCATGTTAAGGAGTAACTGAGGCATCATGGACTAAAACGTGGTGCAGCTGTCAACTCTGCTGCATCAGCTTGATAACGCAACGTCAACCTGCAAGACTCTGAAGAATATCATCTTCACTTTGTTGAATTTATGACACGAAGATTTAAGGCAAAGGGAAGCTCCAACCTGCAACTAGCGCAAAGTACCTAATAAAATGGCCAGTGGGTGCATTGTAAAATGCATTAGGCAGTGTTGACTGACATGTTCAGAGATCCTAGGCACATGGTAACAGTAAAATGTCCCGTAAATCATCGACACGGGACTCGCCCAAAGGAGAAGTGCTGCAGCAAGTTCAGTTTAATGCAATCACAGCGTGGTCCAAGGTGGAAATCAGCAGAATATCTAGACTTTATTCACGTGTTGAACCAAAAACAGTTTTCTAATTTTTCATATTGTCATTCTGAAAAGTTCCACACCTGACACGATCTCCGTCATACTTTTGGGTGGCACGTTGTATACTTACAGAAAATAAGAGTCCTCTGCTTTTTTCAGGAAGGATTTGAAGCTAAATGTTCTTTAATTTGTGAGTTTTAAAAATGATTGTTTATATCAGTGCTGCCTGAACTTCCTGTTCGCCCTTTCAGGACTTGCCAATGCCGTAATTCACAATCACTTCCAGTCATTATAACCTCACAATGACCACAAATCTCCCTTAACAACATGTCACAATAAATGAGTTGCTGTAATGTTCTTCACTCATCTTCTTTATCTTTTGACTGGAATAGATGCGTTTTTTTTCCTGAAATAGCTCCTTCTCTGATTTTTGGATCGGACTGAAAACATTTGTTTTGCAATAAAAGAGAAAAACCAGAGAAGGACCAATAGTTTGATGTGCAAATGTTCTGTCTCAGGCAGGCTTTTGTATGAAATATACTTTTATGAAAGTTGCACTTTGCATTAAGCATTGTCTAAATAAACACAAAACGTTTGTTTGTGACCTAAACGTTACAATAACCCACCAAATGCCTTCTAAGTATTTAAAACATGAACTAAGATGCCCAGAAAGCCCTAAAACTCCTCAGTCATTAAAAGTTAAATTCCTTTATTCATCAGACATGCAGCTTCCAGATCGCGTGTATGCAAAACAAAAATCAAGCATAACTGTTCCCGTTGGCAATGCCTGTGAATGCAATTCTGCTGCACTTTTTTCAAAACAAAATGTTTATTAAAGAAAAACATAAATATGGTCACCGATTTTACATTCTCCACATTTCGCAGGCAAACTGGCTGTAAAAGCTGCAATTGCCGGCTGCAGAGAGCTGTCACTGTAACCTCCTTTAAGCTTTAGACAGGTGTCAGTAAAAAATAAAATGAGTCGTGGAGGATGGCTGCTTATACTGAGCCAGGATTCTCTGGAGGTTTCTTCCTGTTAAAAGGGAGTTTTCCTCTCCACTGTCACTGCATGCTTGCTTAGTATGAGGATTGCTGTAAAGTCACTGACACTAGTAAGTGACTTGATGCAATTTGCTGGGTTTCTTATATAGGAAACATTATTTCTGATTGGCTTAATGAACTGTGAATTGGAATGTTTATTATGTGAAGTGCCTTGAGACGACTTTTGTCGTGATTTGGCGCTTTATAAATAAACTTGAATTGAATTGAAAAAAGGTCTTCTAACAGAATGAATCTGTAATGTAAGAAATCATCCGGACAAGCGGATATGCAGATTCATCTAAATTTCTGTTTGTTTTGAGGCAAAAAGGACATGTTTATAGGGCTTTCCTAAACCTTATGGAGTTTTTGATGCTCATCCATCTAATAAGCAACAACTTATCATGTTTTTATGCACAGCAGATGAAAGTGGAGCGATTATGCTGGTTTGATTAGTGTGTGTGTGTGTGTGTGTGTGTGTGTGTGTGTGTGTGTGTGTGCAGAGGGGGAAGTTAAAGGTATGTGACTTTCTGGGATATGAAGAGTAAGCGTTGTGCCAGCTGAGACCACCTGCATTCAAATCCTCAACCCTATAGCATCGACATTTTGAATGGGGATAAAGAGAAAACCAAGACCTTTACAAACAAGAGTATGTGGCAGATTCAGTTCACCAAAGTCAACATCAGCTAATTAAACTTGGCCCACTTCTAGCCACTTAAATACACTTTTTAACCTTTTTAGTGATAAAGGCCAAAAGCTAAGCGGACAAAACAGATAAAAGCTTCAGTCTGCTCTTCAGCTTTGACTGATGTGTGGTTGCTGGGAGTAACTGGGAAAAGTAAAATGGCATCGTGGGGAGGTCTAATTGATATTTTCTTCTTTAGCCCCACAAGAAAAGCCACCTCACATCTTCTCACGGGTCAGTACAAAAGGTTAAATACAGAGTGGGTCGGGTAATTGGGCTTGTAGGTGTTACTTCTTTATTTTAATTGTAGGGCTGGTGGATAATTACATTTAAAAGTAATAATGATGATTGGACCAACAAAAAGCTGAATGACAGGAAGCACCATGTGTATGTGTGGAGTTTGCAACGTGGAGGGGGGGGGGGGGGGGGGGGGGGGTCCAGACAAGAAAGCAGTAGATTCTAACAGTAAGTCTGGTTTACTGGTATTGTCAGTTGGTTTGTCCTTTTGACTGGGAAATGGATTCAGTTTAACGTGGAGAGCGTTAGGCCTGGGATTTGTTTGATTTGTTTCTTCAAGGGTTCCCATGAATGTGGATGAGAGACAACTGAGCTTTATGGAAAAGGCCTAGAAGTTAGCTTCTTCCTGGAAGAAAGTGAAGGAGGCTCGGAGACTTGGCATTGGTGATCATAGTCAATCAGTCAAGTGAAAAAAACATTAATATTCCAGTTTACATATTGTTAAAGCTACTCTAAATTCTAATTGCAGACTTTAACGTGTTCATTGACTTTTATTTGTTCAAAATCAACACATTACTGGGCTAAAGTTCATTTGATGTTGGTCTCCTTTAGAATGTCTGGCTTCAAGGTCTTTAAACTTAGAATTCTGAACCCGTAAAAAACCAACAGATAAATGGTAAGACTGCCTGTATTTATACTGCACCTATAGAGTCCTACAACCCTCTAAGGCGCTTTGCAACACAACAGTCACTCACACACTCATGGTGATGAGATACAATGTAGCCACAGCTGTCCTGGGTCACCACCAGTCCCTCTGACCACCAGCAGCAGGCAATGAGGGTAAAGAGTCTTGCCCAAGGACACAACAAATGTGACAGACTGAGCAGGACGCAAACCTTCAACCCTCTCATTACGGGGCGGTCACTTAACTCCTCTGTCACAGTCAGCTGCTGTCATTTTCTTAGAGTTTGACTTTTTTGCTGACTGTTCCTCGGGAATTTTTACTTTCCAAAATCCTATTTATACACCTCAAAAACACAAGTCCTATAAACTGTATGGAAATGTATCGTCTGACCATAACAGATCACGGGGGTCTTTTTAACTATTTTCGCTTGCATTTGGACTGTGATAGGACCAATCAGTACAACGTGATGTTACGTTGAGGATTAAAGGAGTAGGACCCAAAATGCAGACCCCCAGAACGACACGAGGCAGCAGTAGATGTGAACAAAAACATTCCTTTATTAGGAAGACAAATAACTAAATAAAATCCAAGGGGGAAAAAATCCAGTTAACCTGGAGACCTAGAGTCCTGGAAGGACACGAAGCAAAAACCTAAAGACCTGGGGGGGGGGGGGGGGGGGGGGGGGGCAAAACAACACACTGTCACACAGACAGGGTTTTATACACTGGGGCAGGATGATTGGGGAATGAGCTGCAGGTGCGTGGGGAGAGGAACCTGGTGAAATCAATTAACCAATGGGGAAAGGAAACTAATGGGCCATTCCCATCTGTACCGGGTCGGCCCTGGCCGGGTAGCCTCAGTCGGCCCCAGCCTGGCCCGGTTGATTCCACACATCCTTGCCCTAAGCCCATGTGGGCTGATTCTACCCACCAATCAGAGGCTTGCTCTAATGGAAGGTGTGAATTTGCTGTCAGCAGTGGGTGTGTTGGCCCTGGTCGGCCTGAAGCAGACCCCCTCGAGAAGAGGGCTGAGAATGAGCCTTGGTTGTCCCGGAAAAATACCAGGCCACCCAGATATGTAAACAACCTACGCTGCCCGGGCCGACCCGGTACAGATGGGAATGTCCCATAAGCTGAGAGGGAGAAATAGAACATGACCTATGAAAAATAACAAAGCCTAAGGTCTAGAAAGACAAATAACTAAAGATCTAAGGAGAAAAGGAGAACTAATAAACCAGAGGGAAAGACCAAGGAGGAACCTAGAAGAAAAAAACCTGAACCTAAGAAAACTACAAGGAAAGACAAGCTAGATGATACAAAGAATAACAAGAATAAGTAACCCTGGGAAACCTGGTGGGAGCTGGAGGCCAGAAGGGGCACAGAAAGCTGGGTACACGTGAGGGGGGATTCTAGAGAGACACCTGAAGGGGTTAGAGAACTAAAGGGGCCAGAACCTGGGGGGATACCTGGATGAAGAACATGGAGGAGGCTGCAGACAAGGTGATACATGAGGACACAAAGAGGCACATAAGGGAAACCTAGAGAAGGATGTAGAACACAAGGAGACACATAGTAGACACAGGACGCAGACCATGACACCTGATGGTTCAATGGGTCAGTCCACCGTATGCTGATGATGAGGAAAAAGAAAAAGAAAAACCAAATACATCCTTAATTAAGATAAATGACTTAAGTACAGCTTTCTGCTTATGTCTGATAGAAAAGTCTAAATCATCCAAAGTTGATGCCAAAGCCATTTCGAAGGAGTGCTGTTTCTGAGTCAACACCATTTTGTAGTTTTTCTCAATCACAACTCTGGTGCTAAGCCTATAACCCAAAATCTCTCTACAAACATAGAGTGCTGTGATTTGCTGAACCTACAAATGTTCTGCTTAATGGTAGACCTGCTGAGTCTACAACAGAGCGTCGCTATAACCTGCAGAGCAAAACCTTTTGCTACAGCTAAGGTTAGCCTAGATTTGTATGCTACAAATACACAAGTGAAGAGAAACATTCACCTCCTCTCTTAGACAAAAACCCAAAACAGAAGAAGAAGAAGAAGAAGAAGAAGAAGAAGAAGAAAAAGAAAAAGAAGAAGAAGAAGAAGAGATCTTTTCTATAGCACAGGGCCGTTGCTAGCTATTTTGGTGCCCTAAGCACAAATACTTTGTGGTGCCCCCCGCGGACAAAAAAACAACACAATAACACAGTATGTGTAAGCGCTTCGCCTTAAATTCTCTTTAATTCTCTTGTATGCACAAACTGCTTATTATTTCCAAAAAGTAGGATTGATATTTACATAATATAACATACTCAACACAGGAACTTTAAATATTGTTATTATTTAGAACTATGTAACAGGTCCACACACCACAAGCACCAAAATAAAAGATAAAAACACCAAATAAAAGTCCTGAAAAGCAGCATAATTACTAAACTCGGCAAAATTTGACCAAAAACATTAATTAACATCAGTAACAAGTCTGAATTTAAGTAAGGGTCAAACAACCCTCTGAACTTCACCACACATGTTTAGAATTAGAAATAGATTAAAAAAATTGAGAATTTCCATTAAAATACTTGTCTTACCTGCAATCGAAGCAACAGCATCATCCCACAGTTTTTCTTTTGTCTCTTTATGTTCATGTTTATGTATTTTTTATTTTATTTTTTTTCATCGATTTATTCTCAGGTGGAGCATCAAAGCGTCTGCTTTTAATGTCACGCCTGATACTTAAAAGTTTATTGTTGTTGTTTTTGAATGCTTTGTAATTCCGACCAGACACGGAGTCAGAGGTGAAAGAGAAAGGAAAAGACAAAAGGTGGGGAGAAGGGGGGAAGGGGGTGGTGGGGTTCCAAAAAAATAAACAATGATTAACAAGAGTCTGCTTCTAGACCTGCAGAAAGAGAAAGAATAGAAGAAAAAATAATGGGACACACAACAATACATCAGGAGCATGTTATCACTGCGTCAACCTGATGGTGAAATATAAAATCAACATTGTTTAACTGAAGAATCACACGATAATAAATCATAGTGCATGTAGTGGCAACGACAGCCTTAAGACATGTGTTGAACGTGCCCAAGCCCATACTTATGAGAGCACCATGTGAGCACCTGTGTGTGTACACAAGCTTGTTTATGTTAGGTTTATCTATAGGAGCATCCAATAGAGAGAGTGAGGGACCACAGATCCGCCCCCCAAAGATGTGTAGGAGACGGGGGGAGCTCCAAGTCCCAGAGATCCGGGCGCTGCCCCAGAACACAGTAACCCCAAGGAGACTGCAACCAGAAAGGCCCCCGCCCCCCTCGAGAGGCACAGAGGGTCGCACCGGGGGGCCACAACCAGCAGCCGGCAGAGCCCCTGGAGATCTCAGCGGCAAACCCACACGCCCGCCCGCAGCCTCCCACCCCCTAGCCGGCCGAGCCCGGGACCCAGCGACCCGGGACCCAGGGGCGACCACCCCCGCCGGGGACCCAGCAGAGCCCAGGGACCCAGACCCCACCAGGCAGCCACCGGGATTGACCAGGCAGGCGCCAACGGTGCGACACGGTCCATCTCCTTTCCTTTTTGTATTGTTTTCTCTCTGTAAACATGATGTTAACTTGCTTTGCACATCTAATTGAAATCTGTCTTTATGATATATATATTATTTTTTATAAGCTTGCGTTTGATGCCCCTCCCCAGGCGTGGTGCCCTACGTGCTGTGTGTGGTGTGCGTGTGCGGAGCGCCGGCGCTGCTATAGCGCCTCTCAAGATAAAATTCACGAGGCGCTTCACAAAAACAAAAAATGTAAAAAACAATTTATAAAATGATTAAACATATATTTAAAATTAGCAAAAAATAGGCAATTGTGATTAAAAAATGTAAAGAAAGAGAGAGAGTGAATAGGAAAGAGGGAAATCAGTGGATCCTGGGGAAGGTGGAATAGGTAGGGAGAGCAGAATAAAGAGAGTGGTGAAGAAGGTCATACAAAAACGAGCCTGAACAAGTGAGTTTTCAGCTGCTTTTTTAAGGAGTCCACCGAGTCCACTGATCTAAGGCTCAGGGGGAGAGAGTTCCAGAGTCTGGGGGCCACAGCAGCAAATGATCTGTCACCTTTGGTCTTTAGCCTGGTGCTGCACAACAAGTAGGCTTTGATCACTGGACCTCAGGGACCTGCTGGGGGTGTAGGGACTAAGAAGATCATCAATGTAAGAT
The DNA here is from genome assembly GCF_043380555.1 of Nothobranchius furzeri. NCBI lineage: Eukaryota > Metazoa > Chordata > Actinopteri > Cyprinodontiformes > Nothobranchiidae > Nothobranchius > Nothobranchius furzeri. The sequence continues at coordinate 9,733,466 of NC_091744.1, read as the reverse complement.
GGTGCTTGTCCATGTAAGGCCCTATAGACCAGAACCAGGACCTTGAAATGAACCCTGAAGTTGACAGGCAGCCAGTGAAGCTGGAGGAGAAGCAGGGTGATGTGGGTGTGTTTGGAGGACTTGGTCAGAAGCCGAGCACAGGCATTCTGAACCACCTGTAGACGGTTCAGGGAGGTTCTGCTCAGACACGTGAAAAGAGAGTTGCAGTAGTCTAAGCGTGAGGAGATGAAGGAGTGGATAACTGTCTCAAGATCAGAGCGAGACAGAATGGGACTCAAATTTGCAATGTTCCTGACATGGAAGAAGGAAGAGCAAACAAGAGAACTGACAGGGTGAGAGCTGGGTCAAAGGTCACGCCAAGATTCCTGATGGAAGGTTTGGTGTGAGAAGCAAGCTGACCAAGAGAGTCTCTGACTTTGGGAACCAGCTTGTCTGGGGCACAGATGAGGATCTCAGTCTTATTTTCATTCAGCTGTAGAAAGTTCCCAGCCATCCAGGTTTTAATAGAGTCTAAGCAGGTGTGTAACAGCTGCAGCTTAGACAACTCATGGGGCTTAAAGGAGATGCACAGCTGGATGTTATCTGCGTAAAGATGGTAGGAGATTCCTTTGAAGGAACTCAGGATGTGCTGAAGAGGAAGCAGATAGAGGAGAAAGAGCAGAGGCCCCAGCACAGAACCTTGTGGGACACCATGGGTAAGGGAAGTGGTGGAGGACCTAAACTTGGAGACGGCCACAGAAAAGGAGCGCTCAGAGAGATAAGAGGAGAACCACTCCAGAGCAGTTCCTGATAGGCCTACCCAGTCTCTCAGCCTCTCCAGTAGCAGGTGATGGTCAACAGTGCCATAGGCTGCAGTCAGATCCAGCAGGACCAGAACAGAACAGTCCCCTGCATCACTGTGAGTCAGAAAGTCATTAGAGACCCTAAGAAGAGCTGTTTCAGTAGAATGAGCTCTACCAAAACCTGACTGGAAGCTATCATGGATGTTATGTTCATCAAGAGCAGCTGTGAGTTGTTTAGCCACAACCTTTTCCAAGATCTTGGAGATGAATGGAAGTTTAGAGATGGCTCTGAAGCTGCTATGGAGAGAGAGGTCAAGACTCGTTTTTTTAAGAAGCGGGTGGATTACAGCGTTCTTAAAGTAAGCAGGGACTTAACCAGAAACCAGAGAAGCATCAATTATAGAGAGCATGCTGGGACCGATGGACTGAAAAGCACTTTTAAACAAAGATGAGGGTAAGATGTCGAGGGGGCATGCAGAGGTCGTCATAGAGTTAACTAGTTTGGTTAACTCAGGCAAAGAAACAAGAGCAAAGCTATCTAGGATGATGGGCCTGGTTGGAGTCGGGAGAGGCAGCGATAAGGCTGAAGGAGAGATGCTAGATCTAACCTTATTGACTTTGTCCAAAAAGAAAGACAGAAAGTTCTCACAGTCTGTAACAGAGTGGATGGAGGCTGTAGGAGAGGCAGGAGAGACAATACTGCTGATGGTGTTAAACAGCATCTTGAGGTTCCCTTTGCTCTGGTACACCAGGTTGGAAAAATAGGAAACCCTCGCGTCTCTGACTGCAGAGTTAAAGGATGTCAGAAGATCCTTTAGGTGCAGCAGATGGACGTGGAGATGGGTTTTCTTCCACAAACGCTCAATTTTTCTGCATTGGCGCATCAGGCTGTGAAGGCTGTCATTAAACCAGGGAGTAGGGTTCACTGCAGGAACCGATCTGGTTAAGACAGGACAGATGTTGTCCAGAATGGAGAGGCACTTCTCATTAAACTGAGAAGTTAAGGAATCTGGGTCATTATCAGAAGAACAGGGTGGCTCATAAGCAGCAGAAAAATTGCTAGCTGTGCTCTCATTAAGAAAACGAGAACTAACCAGGTGGCGAGCAGGAGGTAGGGACGCAGAAACTGACAAGTTAAAGAAGATGCAGTGGTGATCTGAAATATAAACGTCCTCAGGACAAACACTGTCAGCATTTAGACTCAGGGTAAGAACAAGGTCTAGAGTGTGTCCCCTGGTGTGTGTGGGGCCAGAAACATGCTGGGTAAAGCTGAAGGAGCCCATGAGGCCGGAGAAATTCATGGCAAAGTGGTCTGAGGGATCATCAACGTGGATGTTAAAGTCACTAACAATCACCAGTCTGGACACAGTGGAGGATAGAAAGTCACTAAACTCCTGAAGGAAAGAACTGTTTGGTCCTTACGCCTGACTTTAATCAGCTGCAGTTCAAAGGAAGCAAAGGGACAAGAGGTTGTAGAGCTACATGGAAGATGGTCTCTGAAAACAACAGCTAGGCCTCCACCACAACCAGATCTCCAGGGCTGGCTAAGAAAAGAATAACCACTCGGGCAGAGTTCAGTCAGACCAGAATAATCAGATGTTTGCTGCCAAACTTCAGGCAGAAACAGAAAATCCAGGTTTTTAGAGAGAATTAGATTATTAAGCAGGAAGGACTTATTGTTAACAGAGCGGGTATTTAATAGAGCCATGCTGAGTGAGGTGTAGGAATCAGAAACTACAGAAACAGCTGGAGTTAGTGGATGTGAATTAGCAGGGTTAGATTCACGGTGTTTATAAAAACTACTCATGGAGGGAACAGGAGGAGAAGCCACTGAAGAATGAGGATAAACTGACCTTAAAAAACTTGAATGGAGAAACCGCGCCGCAACGCGGCCTGGCGGGAATGCGGAAGTGGCACTCAAGTCGCCAAACAAAGGACAAGAAGCTAGAAGATCACGCCGATGTTTACTAGATAAACCACACTTTGAGAGAAGTCTTATTCTCACCTGGATTCCTGCTCATTTACCTCTTTTCCTCCGACGTTTTCCCGGGACCGGATAAACATCGCTGGAGGCATCCTGGTAGGAATCATTTGGCTCTGGGCTAGCGCGCCACTCACGTAAACAAACAGGGAGGTACGTCCTCGGTGCATCTTAGGCGATCGTGAACGAACGAAGGACAAAAGAGTCTGGCGATCATAGGAGATGGTAGCAGGGACACTACTGAAGAGGATCGCAGACAGGAGCAAAGTGGAAAAGAGGAGGTTAGTGGAGAAAAGTTTGAAATATTTGAAAAGATTCATATACTGGTTAATGCAGAGAGTTTCTCTATTTTTCCAATTCAAGAGGATAGTATTCTTAGCGATGTATATGGCAGTCAGAACCACGTGAACCAAAGATGTTTCAATCAGGACATCGTCCAGGTTTCCCAGTAAACAAAGAGAGGGGGAAGATGGGATATGACTTTTCAGACATTTTGACAGATCCTCATATACTCTACCCCAAAATTCCTGGACAGGTGGACAGGACCACAGTGCATGAATGTAATTGTCAGGAATGTTGTTTGTGCAGTGTGTACATGTGTCAGATGACACAAACCCCATCTTGAACATCCGATCCGATGAGTGTACTCTGTGTAGAATTTTGTACTGAATTAATTGTAAATTGGGGTGTCTGATCATTTTAAAAGTTTTTAAACAAGTTTGGGACCAGAAGCCCTGGTCAAAGCTAACTGATAGATCCACCTCCCATTTTCCAATAGGGATTGCAATTTTATCTTCTATTTTAGACAGTGTCTTATATACTTTAGACAGTAGTTTGGGGGGTTTGAGATTATAGAAGTCAAATACCCTTGGTGGTGGTTGTAATTCTATTTTATTGAACTTACATTTTTGTTTGACTACAGATTTAATTTGGTGATATTCTATAAAGCTATTCTTATGTATTCCAAATTGGAAGACTATTCTATTAAATGGGATGAAGTCCAATCCTTCATATATGTGTTCCAGGTATAGGATTCCTTTATTTTTACAGTCCGGACGGTTCATCATTTGGTTATTTTGCAAAATGTCAGGATTATTCCAGATAGGTGTGCGTCTGCATGGTACTAGTGAAGACTCTGTCATTTTAAGATACTCCCACCATGCTGTCAGAGAGGTGCTGATACTATACTTTTGAAGCTTTCATGTTTTCTTATGCTTGAGCTAATAAATGGTAAGTCTGAAAGCTCTATCGTATTGCAAAGTGTCTGTTCTATATCTAACCAGAACTCATCTAGTGGATTATCTTGCAACCATCTTGGTATATTTTGCAGCCTGTTGGCTAAGAAATAATAATAAAAGTTGGGTAAATCCAGTCCTCCTCTGTCTTTGGTCTTCTGAAGCGTTTTTAAGCTAATTCGTGGTTTATCCTGCCAAAGGAATTTAGTAATTGAGGAGATTTAAACCAGTCAGCTGGTGGTTTGTTTGGGATAATCGAAAATAAGTAATTTATTCAGGGTAAGACCATCATTTTAATTGTAGCAACCCTCCCCATGAGTGATATCGGTAAGGATTTCCATCTTGCAAGGTCATCTTCCACTTTATTTAAAAGTGGGTTGTAGTTTAGTTTGGTTAGATCTGCCAGCTTGGGAGAGACATTAATTCCCAGGTATGTGATATTCCCTGACTCCAATTGTGTATTAAGCAAATTGACAAATGAGAAATTAATTGGTAGAACTGTGGAATTTAACCAGTTTATAGAGTAATCTGAAACTCTTGAAAAAGAGTTTATCAGTTCTATTGAATGGGAGAGAGAGGATTGAGAATTCTGGAGAAATAGTAAAACATCATCTGCATAAAGACTGATCTTATGTTCTATTTTCTTACACTCTATCCCTTTAATATCTGTTGTTTGCCTAATTGCTGCCGCTAGTGGTTCGATAAAATAGCAAACAGTGAGGGGGAGAGTGGGCATCCCTGTCTGGTCCCCCTCTGAAGACAGAAGCTAGCTGATATTTGTTCGTTTGTCCTGACACATGCTGTTGGTGAACTGTATAATGTTTGTAGCCAGTTTATGAAGAAGTTCCCAAAACCAAATTTATGTAAAGTTGCAAATTAGAACTTCCAGTTAACTCTATCAAAAGCCTTTTCTGCATCTAGAGATAATATACTAGTTTCTATGTTTCTACTGTAAGAGAAATCTATCAAATTAAGTAATCTACGCGAGTTTGTGGATGACTATCTACCCTTAATGAAACCAGTTTGGTCAGGGTGTATTATGAAGGGGGTTACCTTGTCTAATCTTTTTGCCAGGGCTTTACAAATTATTTTGAGATCAACATTAATAAGAGAAATTGGGCGATAGCTGGTAGGAAATGCAGGGTCTTTGCCTGGTTTTAACAAGAGACTCATATTGGCTGAATTCATGTTTGGCTGTAATCTGCCGCTCTCTTCGATTTCCCTCACCATTCTGAAAAATGTTGGAGCCAGAATGATCCAGAATTCTTTGTAGAACTCTGCTGGAAACCCGTCTGGACCTGGAGCTTTCCTATTAGTCATGAATTTGAGGGCTTCCTGGAGCTCAGCTGATGTTAGTGGCGAGTCCAGGACTGTAGCTTGGCTGTCTGATAATTTAGGAAGTGTTATCCTATCAAGGAACTCATTGATCTTGTTATCTGATGGGTTTATCTGTGGTGAGTACAAAGTTTGGTAAAAGTCTCTGAAGGTGTTGTTTATTCTTTCAGGGTCATAAACTATATTCCCGGTTGAGTCTTTAACAGCAGATATGGTAGTTTTCTCTTAATTTATTTCTAATTGGCTAGCCATACAGTTTTGAAACCATTAGTTCCAAAAACGGTGATCTTTGTCTCATCACTACAGAGTCTAGAGTCCCAGTAGTCTTCATCTCTTTCAGCATGGGCCCTAGCAAATCCTAGGTGTGCTTTTTTGTGCATGAGCTTTAGGAGAGGCTTCCTTCATGGACGATACCCATGCATGCCATTCCTCTACAGTGTGTGCCGTATGGTGTCACGGGAAACGGTCACTCCAGTTTGGCTTTCTACTGCTTTAGCTAACTGCAGTGAACTTGCATGATGGGTTTTTTCAACCCTTCACATCAGAAGATGGTACTGTCGAGATGCTAACTTGGACGTCTGTACTTTTGCCACAGTATTTTGACTAAAAGCTTTGCTGATCTTCTTGTAGCCCTCACCTTTTTTGTGTAAAGAAATGATTTCCTTTCTCAGATTTGTGACATTCCTCTTCCATTTGGAGCCATTGCTGACAGCATGAGGTGGGAAGGGCTTTTCTTTGTTAAGTAATGCCTTTTTATAGTCACCTGTCTGCTGGACACCTCTTAAACAAATCATTAGACTCACCTGTGGCTGAATGCATGTTAATTCAAATTTCTCCTAAGACTAGAATTGGGGTGTACTCATTTTTTGCAAAAAGGGGCTTGAATGGATGTTAGGAAAATAATTTTTGTGAGCAAATTAGCAAATCTTGTCTGCAACCAATGGCCCACATTTGTGGGAGTTTTTTGTAGTTTGGTATCTCATAGAAAATGTTGATTCTGAAAGGAAACTAAAGGTTTTCTGACAAATATAGTGGGGTGTACTCATTTATGCTGAGCAATGTATGTGAGGAAAGATCTAGCATGGTGTTATTGCATAAAGGTGTGATGTCAATATGGTCACCGCTGCTTCTAACTGAGCCAAACTGATGTATGGGTGTCCACCATGCTTAGGAGAGCCTGTAGACCTCACCAAGACAGCAAGGAGCCACCAGGTCATTATAAAGAAGGTCCATAGTGCATAAACAAATATCCAAGACTGAGTGATCTAAGTCAGATCAGCTGGTGATTCATTCCATAATCACAGCTTCAGCACTAATTCTTTTAAGCTCATGTATATTAGAAAAGGAGAATAAGGGACCGATTTTCAACAAAATAAGGTCAGATCAGACATTTCTGATTCCCAATCAGCACATCCGTGTGTGTGTATTCAAGTATCAAGCTATAAACATTGGTTGAGACCTGTTTCCTATTTCCCCTCAATCAGAGGAACCGCTCATCCAATTTCACCCTTCCCCTTCCTTCCACCCACATTTTCAGCTAATTATGGTTCCAGATCACTACCACATGCATGTGGACACTCACTGATCTGTGTGAATGTGTGATGTGTGTTCATGAATGTATGTTTATGCCCATCTCAAGGGGTCAAGGAGATAATCTTTACCTCTCCAGCCATTAAAAGCCTGACCCCAGATTTAGTATCAGATCACCTGATTGCTAAATGGATTCCACATGGGTCTTTTCCTTTTTCAGCCTTCGTGTTTTTTTTTACAGACCTCCTCCTCTAGCCCTGCTACAGAACCACAGTGACACAGAGCAGACGAATGAATGACCTCATGACTTGTAATGCTTTTCAGATTTCCCTCAGATGTGCGACACAGACTGTGACCTGTTCACGTTCAGCCAAGCTGCCATTTGGCCCCCTCAAAACCCTGCACAGGGGTTCAGAAGGGTGTTGGTTGACTTCTAGGACTGGATAAAAATTTCATGAGCAGAATTACGTCCAACATATGTGATTCCTTCTCTGAGTATGTGTTGTACAGCTTTACTCATTTGTGCATCATGACTACGAAGGGATTACAGACCTGGAGAGAAACTGCTGCATAGCTCACACTAATCATTTGTTAAGGGAGAAAATCTCCCCTTCTTTCTCTTCCATCTACTTTCTCTCATGGCCAGGCTTCTGTGGTGGGCTTTGGTGGACTCAAGCCAATCTATCTGAGGTGTAAATTACGTCCATTGGCAACATGGTCAACAAAAAGCACAGCATGAAGCACTATTACTAGCAGCAGCCACTTGTGATAAATCTTGAAAGTCAAATATTGTTTAAAGGTGGGAGGACGGCACATGCTGCCATGTGTATATGCAATGCTTACACACTCATAGTATTAAGTAATTCTTTCTTTTACCACCAAAATATCTTAAAGAGCTGGTTTAAGCAAGGCCAGATACATTTGAATACCAGGATGCAGTTATCTTTTGTAGAAAAGTGATGAGTTGTACAAAGACAAATGCCAGGACCTTTTCTGGTCATCTTATTGCGCAGGGTCTGAGCTAGGCATGGTGAACAGTTCAACATTTTGTTTAAACCTAAAAATAGTATTATCATTACTGCTGCAACCAAAAAGTACCAAAAGCTGAACTTTCCATCTTTTTATTTAATGAACCAAGAAATGAAAAATGTATTTGGGGCACATTCTAAGAAGTGATCTCTGTGAAGATGAGGATGAGAAGAATAGAATAGAATATACTTTATTGATCCTATTGTTAAGGCAGCAAAAACACTTATAGAGAACAGGAAAAATAATACAGGTAAATACACAAGGGCATTAGGCTATTACTTAAACTTCATTCTCCAATACACACACACACACACACACACACACACACACACACACACACACACACGCACGCACGCATGCACGCACACACACACACACACACACATTATTTGACCCAACAATTCCCCCCCATGTAAGGCGCCTGCTGATACCGAGTGTGTGTGTGTGTGGTACAAATGTGCATCAGAGTATTGCACACATATAGAATGTAGCTCTGGTGTTAGCACCAGGATAATGCCAATACCAGTTAAATTGAGGAATTATACACTGTTATTGCAGAAGGGATGAATGACCAATGGTAGCATTCCGTTTTGCATCTTGGATGTTTCAGTCTACCAATAAAGGAGCTGCCCATGGCCTCCACAATCGGATACAATGGGTGAGAGTGGTTTTCCAAGATGGAGGTCAGCTTCACTAGCATCCTCTTGTGTCACACACATCCTCCACAAAATCCAGTGGGTAGCCCAGACCCAAGCTAGCTTTTCTAACTAGCTTGTTCAGTCCGTTCCTATCTCATTAGAGCTGCCTAAGCCCCAAATGTACCCCCAAGAATCACTGCTGTGAGATGTACATGCAAGCCAACACTCAGGCCCACAACCTTTGACATGTGCTCAGACGACTTTAACGCAAGTCTTTTTTGTCCATTTCCTGCAAGTGCAATTATAGTCATGTAATAAAAAAACTACAAGTGGCTCGTCAGAATGCATTTCAAGTCCTCCTGAGGCTCCCATGATGGACTTCTGCAAGTCAAATGTTTGTCAAGAGTAACATCCCTACCTTCCACGCACTATTGAGGAACTACATGTATAAATTCATGTGCCGTTTGACTTTGCCCACTAACAACTTTAACGTATTCCACAGGCCTTTATCAACATTGGAACTAGGGCTGCAGCTATCGAATATTTTTGTAATTGAGTACTCTATCAAATCTTTTATTGATTAATCGAGTACTCTAATAAATTACTTTTGCGTTTGTAAACCATTATATCAAAAAGCATGTTATAAAATATGAAAGACCTCTTGAAATGAGCAAGCAATTGCCAGTTATTCTTCAAGTTTTATTCAAAATTAGTTTTCAAAACTTCAGCTTTACTTCACAGTAAACAAATGCGAGTGGCTGCGGCCCAAACAGCACCAGAACCGTTCACTGCGCATGCGCAAACATGGCTCGCCAGCTGTTTCCCTATTAACACACGTCCATTTTAATTTCTACACTTTTTTTCTCACACGAACAAGGATTGTCGAAAGCATGTTTGCCGTGGTTATGTCAAATTATACTGATCACACAACATTTATTTACTTTCTTTCGTTTTCCTCCACCACTCTCATAAATACCTGTGTCCTCCTGCAGCAATCCCGAGGGACAACGGACATCAACAACACAGTAAAAAGTCCGACGTGTTGTGAAAACTGCTATTTTTAGCACATTTTAAAACCGACGTGTTGCTACCAGATGTACAGTGTGAGCTGAAACCAAGTGCTACAAACGAAAAAGTCGCACAGTGTCTGCAGAATATATAGAAATACAGGCTAAAATGCATTATCTTGTAGAGGCACAGAGTCCGCTTGCAGAAGTGACATTTACATGTGGATGTTTCCTGGTCAGGTGCTGCAGCACTGAGGATGTGGTGTTGTGGTAGGCTAAATTCATTTTACAGTATTTACACTGGACTACTTTTTCCGCCTTACGACGTGAAAAATGCTCCCACACCTTTGACATTTTCTGTTTTTTTCGCACTCCACCGGGGTCCACGTTTTCCGCCATGGCTTAAGAGAAAGTTAAGTTACATTCGCTGACTACCGGTTATGGCGCGAGGCTGAACGGACGCATGTGAGAGCTCCCGTGAACAACTATGCAAAGTGACCTGTCTAGTACCTGTATTCGATTTAAAAAAACCTCTCTAATATATAACCAGTGAATGTGTGGCTGAGATGGTGCCGAAATCGGACAAAAAGACACTAAGAATGGTGAAGAACGAGCCGGGCCCAGACCCATGTGAGGCAGCTGCGGTGGCAAATGCTAGCGACTCTTCAGAAGCTGGTAGCTCAGACCGCCTGCCGGAGGCTAGCAGCTCAGACTTTATACTATCAACACTTCAAACGATGAGAGACGACTTCATATCGAGGTTTGACGGACTCCTACAGGCAATACAGGGATTCCAAACAGAGCTCAAGGCAATGGCAATACGAGTCACGGAGGCGGAAGGTAGAATAAGCACCAACGAAGATTACATTGCTTCTATTCAAGCTGAGAACGCGGACATGAAAGCTAAAAACCTGAGACCTGATGCTTAAAGTTGATGACTTAGAAAACCGGACTCGCCGATCCAATCTTCGTATTTTGGGTATAAAGAGAAGTCAGACGCCTGTGGATTTCTCGAGAGTTGGCTGCCGGAGGTGTTTGGTGCAGAAACATTCCCCCGACCTGTGCAAATCCAACAAGCCTACAGGCTGGGACGTGTTGGTGAAACAGCAGGAGCTGGAGCGTCCAGCCCCCGACAGGCTACTCGACCCCGTGTGATGTTGGTGAAACTTCTGAATTATGCTGACAAAACACGGATAATGAACGCAGCACGGCTTAAAGGTACCATACTTTTGGACAATCAGAAAATAATGGTTTTCCCAGATGTCTCGCCTGAATTACTCAAGAGGCAAAAAACTTTTACTGCGGCGAAGAAAGCTTTGGCCTCTCTTTCCATCCCTTCTCTGAGATATGGAATTGTGCATCCTGCGAGGCTCCTGATTACCTACAAGGGAAAACGTCACAACTTTGATGATGCAGCTGCAGCAGAGAGGTTTGTGCAAGAACTAAGAAACCAACAGCAGTAATGGTGACTTACTAGATGAACAGATTAAGACTATCATTTAAGGCTGCTGCTCAGCTCTGTGTTGGAATGATAAATTAATATATGTTTGGTATTGAAACTCAGGATACTTGTGCAAGGTTAATGTGGAATTTTGAATGGGGGCCCCGTGGTCTACTTAGCCTGCTGCTCCTCCTATGCAGAGGATCGGCACAGCTCCATGGCAAGGCTCAGAACAGAGCCTAATCGGATGCAGATTAGGTCAGGGAGGGTGGGGGAATGTTTGAGGGGGTTTCAGGTGTTTTTTTTTGTTTGTTTTGTTTTTTCACTCCTGCAAAGTCACTTTATATCTTGTCATCTGTGTTGTATGTTACTTATAGATAGCTCAAGTGATGACTGAGATTCAATTTACATCATGGAATGTCAGAGGTCTCAATAAATTTATTAAATTAAAACAGGTTATGAATCGACTCCAACAACTGAAAGGGAAAATTATATTTATTCAAGAAACCCACCTGATTAAGGAACATGTGATCAGAGTCAGCAGAAGGTGGCCAGGCTGGGTGTTTTCTGCTTCAGCCAGCTCTAATGCTAGAGGGGTTATAACACTTATACATAGATCCATTCCTTTCAAACTTGTAAATGAAATTGGAGACAAATTCGGGAGATATATTATTATTGAATGTGAGATCTCGTCTGTTAAAATAAATTTGGTGAATATCTATGGGCCTAACAATGACAATCCTGAGTTTTTTAGACAACTGTTTATGACACTAGCAACTTTATCGGGTCATTTCATAATAGGTGGAGACTTTAATTGCACATTGCAGCCTTACTTGGATAGATCCACCGGAATTGATATGTCCCATTCTAATACTAGAAAAGAAATACTCCAATTGATTAAGGACTTTAATCTGGTAGATATTTGGAGGTCTAAAAATTTAACCCAGCGATCTTATTCTTGCTACTCTGGTGCCTCTAGAAGCTTCTCTAGAACTGATTACTTTTTGATTTCATCTGACCTGATTTCTATTACTACAGAATGCTGGTATGATTGCATCCTTATTTCTGATCATGCTCCACACTCTTTTCTTTTAAGATTTACAAACTCAATAATACGTCCTAACCAATGGCGTTTACAGCCTATATGGCTTAGAGACCCAGGCTTTATTAAATTTATAGGTGAACAAATAGATCTGTACTTTGATAAAAAATACTGATGAAACATCTGCCTCAATAAGGTGGGAAGCTTTTAAAGCATTCCTGAGAGGGCAAATGATTAGCTATACGAGTTTAAGAAATAAAAAGGAGACAGTGCAAATGGCTAAATTAGAAAAATTAATACAAGAAAAAGAAACAAAGTTCTTCCAAAACCCAAGTGGCACATTGACTGCTGAACTTAATAAATACAAAGCAGAATATAACCTGCTTTCTACTAGAAAAGCTACAACAAGTCTCCTTAAACTAAAACAATCTTACTACGAGCAGGGAGAAAGGGCTGGAAAATTATTAGCTTGGCGAATCAAACAGGTACAGAGTGAGAGGGTAATAAACTCGGTCATGATGGAAGATGAGGTGTTGACTACTAATTCAATAGAAATTAATGATACGTTTCGAACGTTCTATGAAAAACTTTATGCATCTGAATATGACTCTTCCTCACAGAAAGATTTCCTAGACTCAATAGATTTTAACACCGTGGAGAATTAAGCCTTGGCAACGTTAGAAACGGATCTAAGTTTGCAAGAACTATCAGAAGCCATAGCAAATTCGCCTAGTGGAAAAGCGCCTGGACCTGATGCAATTCCAATTGAAATATATACAATTTTTAAAGTTAAGTTAATTCTTCCTTTGCTCGAAATGTTTAAAGAATCTTATAACAGGGGTTTATTCCCTACATCACTAAACGCGGCAATGATTTCGTTGATATTAAAACCTGGAAAGACACCCACTCATTGTGGATCTTATAGACCAATATCACTACTCAATAATGATTTGAAAATTTTGTGTAAAGCTTTGGCAAGCAGACTAGAGGAGGTCATTCCCTGCATAGTTCACCCAGACCAATGTGGATTTGTGCGAGGCCGTTATGGTCTCCATAATATAAGAAGACTTCTCAATATTATATATGAGAAAGCAGGCTCTCTAGACCACTCAGTCCTATCTTTAGACGCTGAGAAAGCGTTAGACAGGATAGAGTGGGAATATTTATTTGAAGTTCTGCAGAGGTTTGGTTTAGGTCCGAATTTTCTTAAATGGATTAGACTTTTATATTCCAACCCACAGGCCAAAATAATGACTAATGGACTTGTTTCCGCACCTTTTAATTTAAAACGAGGAACAAGACAGGGCTGTCCCCTTTCCCCATTGCTATTTGTTTTGGCCATTGAACCTCTCGCTATGGCCATTCGCAAACGAGGGAACATAACAGGAATAAAAACTAATAATATGGAACACAAAATTTCCTTGTATGCAGATGATATTATATTATTCTGTATTAATTTAAAAAGATCACTCCCAAACTTACATACCTTGATAACAACTTTTGGTACTTTTTCAGGTTACAAAGTAAATAATGACAAATCAGTAATAATGTTCCTATCTGATAAAGAGAGACTAAATCCCCCAATCAAAACTTTTTTTTCCACCTCAAAATATGGGTTTTCGTACTTAGGAGTTAAAATTACCCCTACAATAGAAGAAATAATCTCAGCCAATTATACACCTTTAGCAAATATAATTTCAGAACAAATTAATGAATGGACAACATTGCCTATTTCTATGATAGGTCGTATAAATATTTTGAAAATGTCAGTTCTTAGTAGGTTTTTATACCTTTTTCAGTCTATTCCACTCTCCCCACCTCTTAGTTATTTTAAATCTTTGAATAAAACATTCACCAACTTTATTTGGAACAATAAACGACCACGACTTAGACTTTCATTATTATATTTACCATATGATAGAGGAGGATTGCAGGTTCCAAACTTATTATGGTACTTCTGGGCAGCTCAAATTAGGATGGGTATGTTTTACTTTGAACCAATAAATAAATCCCCAGCTTGGGTCAATATTGAGGCTCAAAATATTGCAATTTCTCCAAACCTTTATATATATTCATCAAATATAAAGAAATTGTTGAAAGTAACCAAAAACCCATTTTTAAAAAATACAATTAAAATATGGCATGAGGTAGGTAACTGCCTTGATGGGACTAGACAGCTATTTCCTCTAACGCCAATTTTTGGCAATGAAGAATTTCCTCCAGGGAGAAACGACCCAGGATTTAAAACTTGGTCTCTAAAAGGACTAGCAACAATCTCTGATTTATATAAAGGAAAGAATATGAGAACTTTCCAAGACCTGGTGACTAACTTTAGTATTCCCCCAAAACACTTTTTTAAATATCTTCAAGTCAGAAACTTCATTAAATCAAGTCAAAATGGCAACCTTGCCCCACCTGCACCATCAACTTTAGATGAGATTGTGGCTAAATATAAGTCAGGTAAGGGACAGATTTCCATTATATACAATGAGATAATTAAAAGTTCTAAGGATTCATCAATGACCATCTTCAGAGCCTGGAACTCCGATATGGGTGGAACCATATCAGAGGAAGAGTGGACAGAAACTTGTTCATTAATTAAGGCCCAGAATGTTAATACAAACTCCAAATTACTTCAGTACAAATGGATGACCAGACAATATATCACACCAACTAAGTTACATAAGTTCAACCCTGATGTACCTGACACATGTATTAAATGTAAGTCTCAAAGGGGATCCTTATTTCATTGTCTGTGGGAATGTCAACCAATATTACATTTTTGGAAGGAGACTCTTTTAATTATTGGTAAAATAATTAATGAAGTAATACCTGTAGACCCTAAGTTGTGTATTTTAAACATATATCCTAACAACTTTATCCTTTCTAATTTTAAAAAACATCTTATAGATATTTGCCTATTGAAGGTTAAAAGATGTATTGCACGTTGCTGGAAAAAACCTAACATTTGTGTAACTTCAGACTGGTTGGAAGCTATGACATCCTTTGTGGCTTTAGAACGAATAAGCTATTTTACAAAACATGTTAGATAAATTTGATGAGATCTGGAAGTTATTTTTTGCTTTTTTGGAAACAGGTAATACAATGTGAAACGACAAAGTAATTTGATATTGTTAATGTATGCAGGGGGTGTATGTCTTTTTTTTTGTTTTTGTTTTCTTTTTTTTACACTTTATTTCACTCCCTTATTTATTTATTTATTTTTTTGTTCTACTTCAAACATACCATGAATTCAGGTTTGCTAACAGAAGGGAAATGAAAATTGGTATTGGGCACAATGTTTTCATGTTTGTGTTTATCTGTATATTTATGCCATATAATTGTCTCTTGTCTTTTTTTTATGATTTGAGTGGAGTTATTTTCATTATATGTGTTGGTACCCAAATGAAGAAAATTAATAAAAAAATTGTTAAAAAAAAAAAGTTACATTCGCTACTCGCATGTGCATTCAGTGCAGTGTGTATGTGCGTCACTTTTTTCGGTCCGGGTGAAACATGACCCCGGGTGATTGCAAAGCCATGAATTAATAAAACATGAATTAAACGAAGCCTCGTCAGTCAAACTCTGTATATGGAAGTTCCTCCCGCCAGATCAGCGCTCAGTCATCGTTTGTTCCAAACCTTGTCAACGAGCTCACAGGCACTCCAGCCATCCAGACTGACAATCATTGATCCACGCTGTCTACTCTCAGTAAGTCAGCCTTTCCGTCTTTCCGGAACCGTGACTCCATCTTGACACTGCCCCGCACGGCGTCGCAGTTCCTAGATCAAACTGCGTGTTCTGTCAAATCCAGCGTCAGCTACTCCGCGCTTGGGTCATACAGTCACGCCACAAGCAAACTTCCGCTCTTAGCCATCTCAGCCTCCCCAATCCTGACGGTTTGTTAGGGTAATGAGTTGTATTTACTTGACAAATATTATACTTTTCTTATTTTCTTACTTACTCAGGTTTCTTATTTTATCTTTGGTGTCTTATGATTTGGACATTATGTTTTTTGTCTGTAAAAGTTTGATATTATTCATTATGGCTGATCAGTGCAGTGCATTAATTATATGTGTGTCAAGAAGAAAGGGAACAAGGACATATTTTTTCCTAAAAACATAGTTATACTATGCTCTATGAATGCCTTGCAGGCAGTAACCAGGGCACAAAAAAGCCCACAAACCCCTGGCTCAGCAGGGCCAACATCATAGGAGAAATTAGCATGGCAGGATTTGGAGCCTGATTTCCTGTTATTTGGACATCTCGCCCCGGATTGGATAACAGCAACATGACTCAACCACTGACTTGCAATGTGGATGTTTTATCTCCATAAACAATACAAGCCTTGAGCAGCTTCTGCCATGAGGTCAAGTCGCTAATTCTAGGTTAACTTAAATGAGCCGAGACGTCCACTGCTGATTAACAGACATTAAAACAACAACAGCCTTCCTCGTCGTGAGCCAGGTGGATGAAGTGACTGTGACGTAGGTCTGTTGGGATTTTCTGATCCGAGTGTTTTTTTGTCTATTTTCTGTCAGAAGCTAATTTGCCTACAGGAGATAGATGTAGGAGACTATTTTCATGTTCAGCCAATTATAATAAGAAATATTCATTAAAGATGTTTTTTTCAGTCAACCACACATTAAATAAATTACAATTTATTAGAAAACATTTTAAAATTTCATGATAAGGTAAAATACTCAAAACTGTCAGGAATCGAGTTCAGAAGACCCGTGAAGACGCCAACACAGTAAAAATATATTTAAAAAGTCTTTATTTAAAGCAGAGGTACCTGGAGGGCAAGGCAGAGGCAGGTTCAGAGGCAGGCTAAGGTCAAAGTGGCAGGCACAGAGCAAGGCAGGGGTCAGGCAAAAAACAAGGTCCAGAGGCAAAGATCAGGCAGGGTGGATGGCTGGAGAACTACTGTTAAGGCTGTAATAATCTGGCATCTGTTGACTGGATGGCTGGTTCTTTTATAGCAGGGGAAGCAGGTGAATGGGATGAGGCTGATTACAGGAGCAGGTGGAATGAATGGAGCTGATTGAAGCTGACAGAGGTTGCTGGGGAAAACAGGGCTTGGCTGGAGCTTGGTGAGAGGACAAGGTGAAATGAATGAAGGTATAATGAGGAAGTGGAGGAGGGTGAAGGACGGGAGTCATGACAGAACCCCCCCCCTCAAGGGCGGATACCAGACGCCCACAGGAAACCAGAGCAGGGCAGGAGGAGGGGGACCAGGAAGGAGGGCCAGAGCAGGGCGGGAGGAGGGGGGACCAGGAAGGAGGGCCAGAAGAGTCAGGGGGACTGGCAACGGGGAACCAGGAGCCGGGACTGTTGGAGCCTGGGGGGCCGGCGACGGGGAACCAGGAGCCGAGACTGTGAGAGCCTGGGGGGCCGGCGACGGGGAACCAGGAGCCGGAACTGTGAGAGCCTGGGGGGCCGGCGACGGGGAACCAGGAGCCGGGACTGTGAGAGCCTGGGGGGCCGGCGACGGGGAACCAGGAGCCGGGACTGTGAGAGCCTGGGGGGCCGGCGACGGGGAACCAGGAGACGGGACTGTGAGAGCCTGGGGGGCCGGCGACGGGGAACCAGGAGACGGGACTGTAGGAGTGTGGTGATAGAGGACACTGGTGGACGAGGACTAAGAAGGTAAACTGGACTACGACTAAGAGGGGAAACTGGACTACGACTAAGAGGGGAAACTGGACTACGACTAAGAGGGGAAACTGGACTACGACTAAGAGGGGACACAGGAACTTCAGACTGGGGAACTTCAGACTGGGGAACTTGAGGGCAGGAGGGGTCCTCTTCAGAGCAGGGGCAGGAGGGGTCCTCTTCAGAGCAGGGGCAGGAGGGGTCCTCTTCAGAGCAGGGGCAGGAGAGGTCCTCTTCAGAGCCTGGAGGCGTCGACCCTTGGACTGGAGCCCCTTGGACAGGCTGGACCGGAGCCCCTTGGACAGGCTGGGCCGGGACCGGGGCCTCTTGGACCTCATCCGTCGAAGCCGGATGCGATGCGTCCTCCGAGGTCACCGCCGGAGCAGGATGCGATGCGTCCTCCGAGACCACCGCCAGAGCAGGATGCGATGCGTCCTCCGAGACCACCGCCAGAGCAGGGTGCGATGCGTCCTCCGAGACCACCGCCGGAGCAGGGTGCGATGCGTCCTCCCGGACCGCCGCCGGAGCAGGGTGCGATGCGTCCTCCCGGACCGCCGCCGGAGCAGGGTGCGATGCGTCCTCCCGGACCGCCGCCGGAGCAGGGTGCGATGCGTCCTCCCGGACCGCCGCCGGAGCAGGGTGCGATGCGTCCTCCCGGACCGCCGCCGGAGCAGGGTGCGATGCGTCCTCCCGGACCGCCGCCGGAGCAGGATGCGATGCGTCCTCCCGGACCGCCGCCGGAGCAGGATGCGATGCGTCCACCGGGCCCACCGCCGGAGCAGGATGCGATGCGTCCACCGGGCCCACCGCCGGAGCAGGATGCGATGCGTCCACCGGGCCCACCGCCGGAGCAGGATGCGATGCGTCCACCGGGCCCACCGCCGGAGCAGGATGCGATGCGTCCACCGGGCCCACCGCCGGAGCAGGATGCGATGCGTCCACCGGGCCCACCGCCGGAGCAGGATGCGATGCGTCCTCCGGGACCACCGCCGGAGCAGGATGCGATGCGTCCTCCGGGACCACCGCCGGAGCAGGATGCGATGCGTCCTCCGGGACCACCGCTGGAGCAGGATGCGATGCATCCTCCGGGACCACCGCCGGAGCAGGATGCGATGCGTCCACCGGGACCACCGCCGGAGCAGGACAGATGGAGGTGGGACCCCTGCTGGACATGGATGTGGTGCGGACACTGGGACCACCGCTGGACATGGATGCGATGCGACCCCGGGAACTACCGCTGGACCTGGACAGGCGGAGCCTCTCAGACAGGCGAAGGTGGAATCTCTGCTGGACGAGGATGTGGTGCGACCTCTGGGACCACCGCTGGACGTGGATGCGATGCTCCCCCTGGGACCACCGCTGGACGTGGGTGCGATGCAACCCCTGGAACCACCGATGGACCGGGGCAGGTGGAGCCTCTTCAAAAGGCGGAAGTAGGAACCCCACTGAGCGTGGACGCTGTGAGACTCCTGGGACCACCGCTGGACGTGGATGCGGTGCGCCTCCTGGGACCACCACTGGGTGTGGATGCGGTGCGTCTCCAGGGACCACCGCTGGACGTGGACGCGGTGCGCCTCCTGGGACCACCGCTGGACGTGAACGGGACGGACGGACTCGAGGCTTGAGCGGCGTAGTTGCAAAACCTGGCGTCTGTGAAGGCCATGAATTAGTAGAAGGTCTCCGGGACTGCCACTGTTGCGTTGTCAGGTACCCGTTGCGCAAGATGGCCGCAGCAGGCCTGGACGGAGGAGTGGAACCTCTGCGAGGCTGTGGCCTGATGGCCAGCCGTGTTCCCCAGAACGGTGACGCCTGCTCCTTCTCTAGTTCCATGAAGTCCAGGAGCGTGAGATACTCCATGACAGGTATGAAGGGAAAAAAAATACTCCCAAGTGCTGTGTCGGCGTAGGGTCAGAGTTTGGCCAGATTATTCTGTCAGGAATCGAGTTCAGAAGACCCGTGAAGACGCCAACACAGTAAAAATATATTTAAAAAGTCTTTATTTAAAGCAGAGGTACCTGGAGGGCAAGGCAGAGGCAGGTTCAGAGGCAGGTAGTGATGGGACGAACGACACTGGCGCGTCAGCACAGTGTCGACTGCACAAGAGTGAAACCCCGTATCGGTGCGTGTATCGCTTTAAGAAAATATCACGTGACCGACACAGGATTGTGTGTCGTTTGGATGCGCCGCGCCAAATTGTGTTTATAAGGAAGCAAACTGTATCGACATGTTGCGGATTTGTTGGTTAGAGTTTTGCTGTTTGATTTTGGATTTTTCCTTACTCTCACGCTCACTTTTCTCCGCTGACTTCATGGATCGTTCCTAGAAGTTTTCCCCAGTCTGGAATAATTTTGATCTTTTGACGCCAAAAAAGGTAAATTGTTTTCTCCATTTGGCAACGTTTACTGTTATTTCTGTATTGTAAATGTGTTTGTAGTCTTTCTCTGGTAAGAGGCTTAAATTGTTTTCAGATAAATTAACTATTTATTTTATTGTAGGTGAAGTGTCGGCTCTGCTCCACAGAGCTGTCTTACTCAAATAAGAGCACTTCATCAATGCTGAGGCATTAGAGTTCGGCATGGCAACGATGAATTGGTAGATACCCCAGGTATGTTGAAATTATCACCAAAAAATCTGAATTGTCAAAATTAGTCTATTACACACAAAAGGCTTTGTGTGACTCTGTAGTATTGCTTGTAAAATCCTTTTCATAAGCTTTCTAAAGCTTTTAAAAAAGTATTTCCTTTTGGCTTGCAGTTCCTAACAAGCAAGCAGTGGATGATGCTGTGGTTAAAATGATCATCAAAGACTGCCAGCCACTCACCATTGTTGAAAATGAGGGATTCAGGGAGCTCCTGAAGCTTATTGCACCCTCATATGTTCTACCAAGCAGGAAGGTATGTTTAAGAAATGTTTGCTTTAATTAATCAACTACTTTCATGGTGTGTGTGTGTGTGTGTGTGTGTGTGTGTGTGTGTGTGTGTGTGTGTGTGTGTGTGTGTGTGTGTGTGTGTGTGTGTGTGTGTAACATTGGTATTACAGTATTGGTATGTTTACTTGTAGGTCATCAAGGACTTGGTGAGCCAGAAATATGAAGAGGAAAAGGAGAAAACAAAAAAGGACCTCCAGAGCGTCATTGCTGTTAGTTTAACAGCTGATATGTGGACATCCATTAATATGGAGGCATATCTTGCCGTTACTTGCCACTATGTGGACAAAGAAAGCCATGAACTCTGTTCATCAGTCTTGGGAGTGCAGCATTTCCCTCAGAAACACACTGCAGAAAACATGGCCACAGTTAAAAGGAGCCTCATGAAGGAGTGGGGCATAGCAGGCAAAGTCAGGTGTCTTGTCACTGATGCAGCAGCAAACATGATTGCATGTGCTCGAATGCTGCAAGTACGGCAAACCATTTGCATTGCCCATTCCATAAATTTAATTGTAAGAAAATCATGTGATCAAATCTCAACACTAACAGAACTACGCAACAAAGCACGGCAAATTGTGACATACTTTCGATCAAGCACCATGGCCAAGGAAAAGCTCACTCAAATGCAGCAACAGCTGGGAACACCATTGCATAAATTAATAAATGAGGTGCCGACACAATGGAACAGCACCTACCACATGCTGGAGAGATTGACTGAGCAGAAGGAGGCAGTCTGGGTGTCACTGGCCTCATTAAAAACTGATCTCACTCCACTGACTCCAGAAGAATTTGAAATCATTGAAGAGATGCTCAGGGTGCTTGCTCCTTTTTACCAAGCCACAAGAGAACTCTCTGAGGAAAAAAGAGTCTCGGGGTCAAAGGTTATTCCATTGATGAGAATGATCCACATTGAGCTTCAACATCAATCTTCAACGGTGACAAAACCCACTGCTAAACAGCTGGCTGAAAATCTGTCAAAGCGGCTAACCGAGTCCATCTGCAACATGGAATCGCTCAGTGTGATGTCACTGGCAACATTGTTGGACCCCAGGTTTAAAACTGCTGGCTTTTTTAGTCCACTGAAAGCAACTGAAGCTGTCAAGAGACTGAAGTCAGAGTGTGCTGCTGAAATGAGGAGCCATGAGCCTGACCCAGCAGTAGAGGAGCCTAGCACTTCACATGGATCAGAACACAGTTCAGGTATGAAAACACATTTCTTTGTGAATATTTGTTTATTTCTGCGGAAGTTTGTCATGTGATAGTAAACCAATGATTAACAGACTCATTTCCAATTTATTTGTTAGGACACAATCTCTGGAGGCACCTTGATATGGAGGTTGAGGAGAGCAGGATGACCTCTAATACTACAGCCAATTCCATAATTGAAGTCCAACGCTACCTGGCTGAAAGAAATGCACCAAGAACACAAGACCCATTACAATATTGGAAAAATAACCAGAATTTATATCCACACCTTTATCAACTCGCACTTCAATTCTTATGCACACCATCTTCATCTGTACCCTGTGAAAGAGTGTTTTCTAAGGCAGGGGAACTGGTGTCTAAGAGGAGAAATCGCCTTGGAGCAAACTTACTGCACAAACTTTTGTTCCTCAATAAAAATGCATAAATGAATCCATATTTAGTCTTTTATTTTGTATGATCTAACACAGAGGTTAACACATTTACACAAGTTAAAACTTTTACTTCTGATTTTTATTAGACACATTCAGAAGATTTAACATGCCAACTCATTGTAGCATTTACACAAAGGTTACAAGCAAATGTTAAACTCCTTTCATAAAGAACTTAACAAATTGAGTAAATTAAATTGCATAATGATATAATATTTTGATTACAGGAAATTAAATCTTGCACACCTGGTGTGGGTTTGCAGCATGTAACCTTTTCCATCTTATTTACCTGCAATGATTTTAGAAATACTGCAGGTGTCGCTATTGAGTGACCAACACAGTGTCAATACAGTGCCGACACAGTTTGGCTAGTGTGTCAATACACTCCTTGAGGTATCATCATTCCATCACTAGAGGCAGGCTAAGGTCAAAGTGGCAGGCAGAGAGCAAGGCAGGGGTCAGGCAAAAAACAAGGTCCAGAGGCAAAGATCAGGCAGGGTGGATGGCTGGAGAACTACTGTTAAGGCTGTAATAATCTGGCATCTGTTGACTGGATGGCTGGTTCTTTTATAGCAGGGGAAGCAGGTGAATGGGATGAAGCTGATTACAGGAGCAGGTGGAATGAATGGAGCTGATTGAAGCTGACAGAGGTTGCTGGGGAAAACAGGGCTTGGCTGGAGCTTGGTGAGAGGACAAGGTGAAATGAATGAAGGTATAATGAGGAAGTGGAGGAGGGTGAAGGACGGGAGTCATGACAAAAACAGCATGTTTAGAACATTATTTCTAACTGAGTTTAAGTAATCCAAACAGCACTTCAATGCCTTTTACAACTGTTTTGTCATTCTGAACTCCAGTACGTCATGAAGATAAAAAAGATGTATTTAATTCTTTGAATCAGATAAATGCTGCTGTGACAGATTCCCAGACTTGTCTAAATTTCTTTTGGCTTTTGTTTTTGTCAGCAAGAAGGAAGAAATAGTTCAAAGAAGTGTTGTATCCGTCTAGGTGGGTGGGGTCCGTTTGATTTATTGTCTACAACCAGCCAAAAGTGTTCTTTTAGAGCAGAAATGAAACCCAGCCCATCCTGACTGTTCCCATGCTGCAGGTGGGGTTCTCCTCTTATCTTAACAGATGTTTCTTTTGTTTAGCTAACATTTGATCATTGATAAAAGAGGATTTATTACAATAGTCTGGAAAAAAGCAAGAAGACAAAATCATCAGATTCAGCAAATGCTAAATAAGAACGCTGAGCTGAATCTAAAATCTGGAAGGATGAACAAGAGTTTTTAGACATAAAATAACAGCTGTTAGAGAGCAGCAGCGTCTATGAAAGATGATAATGATGATGGTGGTGATGGTGTCGATGATGATGATGGTGAGGATGATGATGATGATGGTGAAAATTATGACAATGATGAGCATGGTGATGGTGGCCATGCAATGATGGTAAATGGCGTGTATTTGTAAAGCGCCTTCTTGGGGTTCTATATCAAACAATGAGGTCATGGGTGATGGTGATGATTATGATGGTGATGGTGATGATGATGATGATGACGGTGATAATGATGATGTTGATGGTTATGGTGGCGATGATGATGAGGAAGATTGTGATCATAGGGATGATGATGCTGATGGTGATTGTGATGACGATGATGATGATGTCGATGATGATGATGATGAATATGATGATGATGATGATAATGGTGATGATGAAGTTGTTGATGGTTATGGTGGCAATGACGATGATGAGGAGGAGGAGGAAGATTGTGATCATAGGAATGATGATGATGAGGAGGAGGAAGATAATGATGGTGATGATGATGAAGACGATGAGGAAGATTGTGATCATAGGAATGATGATGAGGAGGAAGATTGTTATCATAGGAATGATGATGATGATGATGATGAGGAAGATTGTGATCATAGGGATGATGATGATGATGATGATGATGATAAATATGATGATGATGATGATGTTGATGGTGATTGTGGTGACGATGATGATGATGATGATGATGAATATGATGATGATGATGTTGATGGTGATTGTGGTGACGATGATGATGATGATGAAGATGATGAGGAAGATTGTGATCATAGGAATGATGATGATGATTATGATGGTGATGATGATGATGTGATGATGAGGAAGATTGTGATCATAGGAATGATGATGATGATGATGATGAAGATGATGATGAGGAAGATTGTGATCATAGGAATGATGATTATGATGGTGATGATGATGATGACGGTGGTGGTGGTGACGATTAAGATTATTATGGTTGTTGTATAATTTCTGTCTTGTTATTTATATAGTCCTAAAAACTCAAAATAAAGTCATTGCATTCATGTTTTGTAATTTCCTGCGTAGTTACAAGCTAGACAGACCTTGTCATCAGCAGCCTCGTTGGTGAGTGAAAGTTGGTTTAGCTCCATGCAGTCTGGAAACCAACTTGTTGGACAAACATCACCCACACATGATGATTAATTACCCTTCACCGACTTTCTGTCTTGGATTTGGACGTAAAGTTTAAATAAAGCACACAAAGCTTAAAAAAAACTAAAAGTAAACCATACATTTGTTTTTAAGGATCACCCTTTTTCTTTTTATCCTCTGCGTTCTGCTTCCCTCCACTTTTCTGTGAAATGTTCCGGTCTAACCAAAGCCTCGAAGCCTCACTTTCAGAACGGATGGGAATCTTCCTCAATTTGCCCCCAGATTGTCTTTAATTACAGGAGCCCACAGGCACAGAGAAACATGTGGTCTATAATTACTCAGAATGTAAATAGACTCACTTTGTGTTATTCTAAACGGATTCCTAAAGACAAAGGTGTCAGACTGCCCCATAATACCTCTCATTTTAGTATCTGGACTCTGTTATTTAGTGGTCAGGCATGTATAAATGTTTAACATCCTCACAGGCATGCAGATTCATGTTGTCCTCATGAGAAAAGCTGCATTTAAGACCAATTTCATGCTCTTTTTCAAGGCAACAGAAACAGTCACCAAACTGCTGTATCCCTCCTTCCTGTGAAAAAAATTATTTATTTAAAACAATCTTTATTTTTATGACTGTATTCATGATTTGGATTTGATTTGAATTAAGCATATTTAAGCAGGTTCACTGAGAAACCATTTTGTACCTATTTTTTTTTAAATGGTCAGTCTCTGCATTTTACATGCAGGACAATAGTATTCTACTCCTATTTCCAACATTAACATCTGAACATGGACAAAAACTCTTGGATCAGAAAATCCTGACAGATCTACATCACACTGTCACTTAACATAGACTCACCCTGGCTCGTAGTAAGGAAGACTGCTGTTGGTTTAGAGTCCAGTAAACAGAAGAGAACGTCTCCACTAGAAGCTAACCATTAGTGTTAGCAACTCCAAAAACGACAGAACTCCTTCAGGATTGTATTATTTGTGGAGATAAAGGTTGCAAAGAAAACAGAGTCAGAGGCAGAGTTACGCTGCTGTTAGCCAATCTGAGGCAAGATGTCCAAAAATCAGGAAATAAGACCCCAAACCCTGTCATCTGGAGCTGCTTACTCCAGATCCATGCTGAAATAGGCGCACTGGAACGTTTTTCCCGCCTGAGTACGACTTATAAGGCATTCCTTCCTGCTATAGACCACTGCAAATGTAATAAAAATTGTGAAGGACCTCTTTAAAATAAAACTTGAAACAGCTTTGCCTCCTCCTCCCTCCTGCTGTTTCTGGAGGTTAGGCTTGCTGACACATTAGATGAACCTCTCAAAACCAGTTCTAAATATGATTTCTGGTTGCCTGTTCAGGTCATGTATGTCCCCACCTCTGGCATCTCCGATTTTATTATTATTAGTGCTGTCTGTCGACACAAGTTTGTTCACAGCTGTTGTTTTGCTGAGTGGACAAAAACTCCAGATTGATGAACTGGAAGGTGCTAAATCCTGGTTCAGGTTTCTGGTTTATGTTTCCCCCAAACTCTCCAAACTGGCCCAGTTTTCTGCCAGTTAAGGAGGTTTTTCTCTTTATTTCAGATGACACATATTGACTAATGCATGTTTTAAATAACCACCTATTCACTCTGTATTTAGTACGGAATATCTAAACATGTACTCTGTTCCACTTGGAAACCACAAACACAGTTCAAACCCCTTCTTTGGAACATCCGAGTCAATTTAGCTTGACAACATCTGAACAAAAAAAAGTTAAATTTATACAGAAAATTCAGGCTAAAACATGAGCTTTAGTAGTTCAAAAGCATACTTGTAAACCATGGTATTTTCTGTAGTTACTTAATTAACACCCTTTAGTAAACAGTGTGTATTTGTATTTGAGTAAAAGTTTCCGTTTGGGGCTGTAAAAACAGTATGTTTAGACTGGAGGTGACCACAAGAGAACTATGGCTTCTTCAATGTCTAAACCATAAGAGATACTGGCTTGTGTGTCTATGCTGATAGCTTTTTTCAATTTTTGCGATAGATGTAACAACTTCAAAAGGAAAAGTGTACGTTAAAGTACACATTCCTCCGTCTGCAGACCGTTCCACATGAGCAGTGGAAGTTGAGGTTAAGAGGGTCCTGTTTTCTTTCTTACCTCCTGTCAGCTCTACAGCAGACGCCTGCCTTCATCTAGGCTTTGCAGAATGCTCAGCACAGACTTTGTTTGGGTCAAACGTAGACAGATGTTGACACCGTCGTGTAAATACAACTAGGGTAGAGGACAAGAGAGGGAAAGGCATGAAAGGGGAGATGAAAGCAGCAAACCTGCATGTGCTCAAGTTTGAACTGAGTGAAGAAGACAGACACACAGTTCTTATCTTGCTGCTGCATGTTCAACTATTCATCATTTGGCTGTTTTTAAGGCCTACAATCACCATGAACAGGCCTCACATCTCAAGTTCACCGATTTTGAACACCATGGCACAGACACCATTGACAAGCTTTGGTCTTCTGCAGTGGAAAAAGATTGAGATGCTTTGCCCATCTTTGTAGATGCTGGTGGTCCACCTGGGAATACGGTATCACTATATGCCACTACATGTTTAGGACCAATAATTAATACAAAAACTCAGTTTACACATAAGTAAAATATGGTTTCTCAGTGAAGGACCTATTTAAGTAAATTTAGCTTTCAATTTCAAGAATTGATCTATCAATTTTTGTCCACTTATATGGAGTCAGGTCGTGGGACCAGCAGCCTTAGCAGAGAAACTTAGACTTTCCTTCTCCAGCCACTTGGGCCAGCTCCTTCGGGGGAATCCCAAGGTCTTCCCTGGCCAGCTGAGGACTATAGTCTCTCCAGCATGTCCTGGGTCTTCCTTTAAATCTCCTCTTGGTTGGAAGAGCTTAGAAAACCTCCCCAGGGAGGCATCCAGGAGGAATCCTAACTAGTTGCCCGAGCCACCTCAACTGGTGCCTCTCGATGTGTAGGACCAACCGATCTACTCCGAGCCCCTCCTGGATGACCGAGCTTCTCACCCTATCACTATGGGAGAGCCCAGCCACCCTGCGGAGAAAACTCATTCTGGGGGGCGGATTGAGACAGAATGTCATGCGTCAGTGACATTGTGAGCGTCCTGTCACTGTGCCTCGTTTGATCATGCGCCCTGGCTACTTGGTCAAGGGAGATCTCTGTTTGGGTGACTGGTTAGCATGTGTGACTCTCACCCGGGAGGCTGGGAATCAAATCCTGATTGGACCATTTTTTTTATATCCGCCACAGATCTTTCTGAAGAATTCACAGCATTGACGGCTTCAGCAACGCTGTGCCACTCCGTGGATTTTCTCTTATTTATTTTGCAAAAACACTTCCTTTCATTTCTCCACCTCACCCACATTACCTCAAATTCTGCTTGTAAAAAAGTGCTTCCTTGATCTGCAGTCGTGATCGAAATGCTGCAAGAAGCCGGCTTATGTATATGCAAGAGATCCACAAGGCACTTTGCATTGATCGTTTATGGCAGAAAGTGGGCGTGGTGAGAGCGTGATGTGACTAAAAAGCAGCTGAGAACCTATCTTGTTAGTCTCTGATTTATATAGTGGAGATTGCGTGAAGCTGTGCATAGTCCATGTTTTATAGGTCACAGACCTACTTGACGTAAGTACTTTTTTTTTGGCTGAGCTTAAGTACGGTTTTAGTAAGGATTCTACGCAATGTTTTATAAATGAGACCCCAGGAAACTGCTCACTGTTACTTTAAAGTTAGTTTGTTTGCAAATCAAACCATTTACCCTCCCTCCAGAGGCTGGCTATGGTCTTCAATGTTCATATGATAAATCAAATCAAAATACTGGAACTGTGCTGTGAAGCCATCTGGGACTGAAGATCAGAGTGTCACTAGATTTTGGAAAGCTGAAACCAGGCCTGATCTGCTCAATGGCGATGCTTTTCTTTTAAAGGGGGAGTAACACTGCATGGTGGCGCAGTGGTTAGCACTGTTGCCTCGCAGCACAAAGGTTGCAGGTTCGAAACTCGGCTGCAGCCTTTCTGCGAGGAGTTGCGTGTTCTCCCCATGCATGTGTGGGTTTCCTCCGGGTACTCCGGTTTCCCCCACAGATCACAACATGCCCTATAGGTTATGAATTGTAAGTCGCTTTGGATAAAAGTGTCTGCTAAATGAATAAACATAAACATAAACATAAACACCATGGGCGGAGACCTATTTCAACCAGACTTCCTGTTAGAAAAATACCTGGGAAAAAGGCGTCGCCTGGAGGACACTGAGGCAATGATTGGACATATTGCCTCAGATTGGATTACAGCAACACGACTCTACCACTGACCTGCAACGCTGATGTTTTATCTCCACAAATGAATCAAGAGTTTTTCTGTGTGATACACTTGCTAATGCTAACGATTAGCTTCTACTAGTTGGGACGTTCTCTGCTAATTCACGGACACTAAACCAACAACAGTCTTCTCTTTTGTGAGTCAAGATGGGTGAATCCATCAACATTAAGTGACAGTGTGACGTAGATCTGTCACTGTCTATTTTCTATCAGAAACTAATGCAGGAGATAGGTGTAGGAGACTATCCTCATGTTCAGCCTGCATGCCAAACTCAGATTGACTGATTATAATGAGAAGTAATAATTAAAAAATGTTTTTTTCAGAGTTGCATTCCTTTAAATTACTTAAAATCCACTTTAGCAACTTATAAACATTCATGCATCATATACTTGACGACGTGTACTGTCATTTGTCCTCTCCTTGCTGGATCTCCTCTTTGTTTTTGCTCCGACTTTTCTTCTAAGTTTCCAGACCTGTTTTGTTGAGTGATCGTGAACTCAGAGCACAGCAGGGGGTAGATAGGAGGTTTGAGTTTGTTCATGTGTGCTTTACAATTCACGAGTCCGTGTGTGCTTTTGTTCGGGCTGTCAATGCTCACAATGACCACAAATCAGCCTGAATGTGCACACTAGAGTCATTGCAAGTTTAATTAGTTGCATTGTCAGTGGATGCGTGATTATGTTACACATCTGTTTTAGGTTCTGCTTTTCTGCGTTGACAGAAGAGATGTGGCCAGTTTCTGAGGATAGAGGGTGGAAGAAAACGTTCTGAAACCTGATCAACATTTCAGCATTTCTACACTGCTTCTTATGCTTCAGGGCTCGTTGAGTGAAACAGGAGACAGTGGAGTTGTGGGTTATGAAAACATTAGAGGACATTTGTTTAATTACTGAGATAAGCGGGTAAGAATGACAGAAAGCAATAAGTATTGATCTTTTAGGGGATTGGTGGTGTAACATCAGTCTAGATGTCCATCAAAGATCAGCAGAAAAGTGAAATTTAGAACAAGATTTTTTTTACACACATATGAGCCAGATGATTGAAATCACTGACATTTAAAAAAATGATCTGAAATGATAAAGTTAACATATTCGTCTTCTATACATCAATAAAGAAAGTTCAGCTTGTAGTCAAGTCTCACTTCATGTGTGTTTAGATGGTAAGCTCTCTCTGTTGCATCAGCTCTGTATGCCGGTCTGGCCCAGTGCACGGTTGCACGACTCCAGTTTGTGCAGAACTCAGTGGCTAGGTTCCTGACAGGTACTAGATGCCGAGAACACATTACCCCAGTGCTGGCTGCTCTGCACTGGCTCCCGGTGCAATTCCGAGCTAAATTTCAAATCTTAACTCTCGTTTATAAAGCCCTCCAGGGAAGTGCCCCCTCTTACATTACTGCACTTTTGCACAGGTATGCTCCATCTCGGTCTCTTCGCTCAGCCGAGCAGGAACTTCTGGTGGTCCCCCGGTCGAAATATCGATCGAGGGGTTATCGTGTATTTTCTGTTTTGGCTCCAACTCTGTGGAATGAATTGCCATTGAGCATTAGGCAGGCACCGTCCCTTCCAGTGTTTAAGTCTCGTCTAAAGACTCATTTTTATTTGATTGATTTTCAGCGCCAGGGTTCTTTGAATTGCCCTGACATTATGGCTTTTAATACTTCTTCTTTTTGACCAGGATGCTTGATCTCATTTTGTCCACCATTTGTCTTTAATTGATTAGTCTTATTCTGTTATCTCTCTGTATTTGTAATATTGTTTGCTTGATATTTTATGATTTTATGTTTTTATCTTACTTTTATGCCCAGCTACTGGGAATGTTTTTTTATGATGATGCTGTTCAGCACCTTGGGCTTCTGATAAAGTTGTGGAAGGTGCTCTACAAATTTGATTGATTGATCGATTGATTGATTGATTAAACTAGATAATTTAAACAAAAACATGTTTTGGTACCAGGCTGTAAACATGTTTATTTCTGCTGTGAAATTGGTATTTGAACATGGGAGTCAATGAGGATTTGCTCGCTTCTGACACCAGCCCCCAGCGGATGAGGGTGGAACTACAATTTTTGGTACTTCCGGGTTGAGACCAATTTCTGAGCCGCATTGTGGGGGCTTGGTGAAAACATAAGCTGCTAATAGCAACATGTGATAACAACAGGGGATAAGGGGAACACATTAACACACCCCTGCCCATGGCAGCAGCACGTGGGAGAAGGGAGACGCATGCCGAATCGATGACACCAGCAGTTAGAATCAAACTGATACATTACCAAGCACTGCGCTGGAAGCAGAGGTGCTGGACATGTCTTTCAGGTAGAACCTCACGAAGGAGCAGGGTGAGGCCCATGAAGCCGCTAAACAGATGTCAGAAACAGACATTCCTCCTTGGAGCGCCACAGAAGACGATAAGCTTCTCGACGAGTGAGCCTTCAGCTTTTCCGGTGGATCCAACCCTGAAGAGACATATGTAATAATGAATAATAATGCATTTAATTCACAGGTGCCTTTCAAAACCCAAGGTCACCTCACAAAACATGATAAAACTTACACACAAATAAGAATAAGATAATTTAAACAATAGAATTACAAAGAATATGCTATAAATTACAGAGTGAAGAGTTAGTGGGCTAGAGAGTGTAAGCCAGTTTGAAAAGGTGAGTTTTGAGTTTGGATTTGAATGAGAGGAGGGAGTCTGTGTTTTGGATGTCAGGTGGAGGTGAGTTCCAGAGTCGAGGAGCAGAGCGACTGAAAACTCTGTTTCCAACGGTGGTAAGACGAGCAGGAGGAACCACAAGGTGAATGGCAGAGGAAGACCTGAGGGAGCAAGATGGGACAACAACATGGAGGAGATCGGAGAGGTAAGGAGGGGCGAGACAGTGGATACATTTGTAGGTGAGAAGCAAGATTTTGAAGGAGATTCTGTGTTCAGTAGGTAGCCAGTGGAGACGCTGAAGAACAGGGCTGATGTGATCTCTGGAGGGGGTACAAGTGATGATCCGTGCAGCAGCATTTTGGAGAAGCTGGAGCCGATGGAGGGATTTATGGGGGAGACCAAAAAGGAGAGAGTTACAGTAGTCAGTCCTAGAAGTGACTAGGCTGTGTACGAGGATGGCTGTAGCATGAGGAGTGAGAGAGGGACGGAGTCGGTTGATTTTGCGTAAATGAAAGTAGGCTAAGCGAATGATGTTGTTGATGTGGGCTTTGAATGATAAAGTGCTGTCAAGGATGACGCCAAGACTCTTTACATGGGGGGAAGAAAGGATGGAGGAATTATCTATGTTAATTGATATGCTGGGGGATATGTTCAGAGTGAAGGGTTTGCCTATGAGTAGAATTTTGGTTTTATTGCTGTTGAGTTTCAGGAAGTTTGAAGAGAACCATGATTTTATCTCAAGGAGATAGCTGGAAAGGGAGACTGGAGGGAAGATTGCATCGGGTTGAGAGGAGATATAGATTTGAGTGTCATCTGCGTAGCAGTGGAAATTTATTTTGTATTTGCGAAAGATTTGGCCAAGTGGAAGAATATAGATGATAAATAAGAGAGGTCCAAGGACAGAGCCCTGGGGAACACCGGCAGAAACAGCAACAGGGTGAGAAGAAAAGGATTTTAAATGAACAGACTGAAATAGGCCAGTGAGATAGGAGAACCAGGCAAGAGCAGTGTGGGTAATACCAAGGGAAGCTAACCGGTTAAGAAGGGTTGAGTGAGAGATGGCGTTGAATGCTGCACTAAGATCAAGAACGTTGAGTAGAGAAAGAAAACCGGAGTCACCTGCCATGAGCAGGTCATTTGTGATTTTAACAAGAGCTGTTTCTGTGATGTAAAAAGGGCAAAAACCAGACTGGAACTGTTCAAAAAGGTTGTCTGGGTGGTAACACCCTGATGTGGGTTATGGACTACAGATCGGTGTCCTTCTGGGAGTTTGCCAGGTGTCTGCAGGAGACCTTTGGCCGTTGCTCATCTCCTGCTCATGCCTCCAACTCCACACCCCTGGGACACCAAGTCACCTTGTCCAAATCTACTCTGTCTGTCCCGAGTCATCATTACTCTCCTGCTCCCATTAGATCCGGTTTCCTTTCCTTTTCCCCTGTTCCCAGGGGCGCCGTAAAGTGGTGAAAGATTAGGAAGATTCTAAGGGCCCACAGCTGTCAGCGGCCCAAAAAAGTTTCAAAGTCGAATAAGAAAAATTAAGTTTAAAAATCACAAGTACTTTACTTTGCAGTATTTTTTCTCATTTAAGACATTAAACAAACAATCTTTCAGTCTTTATGAAATGTATATTCATTCAGAGGTCCCTACTTTATTTTGATTAATTAATTTACCCCCCCCCCCCCCCCAACGGCATAAAATGGTACAGTCCACCTGGCCGAGGGGTGCGAAGCAGGCGAGGCTTGCAGTCAGACAGCAGAGTGCATCAAGGCTGCAGTAAAAATATGTCTGCAAAAACAAAGTCTGGGTCACAGAAAAGGAAAAAAAGAAAGGAGAAAGAGGACAGGCAGAAGAGAGGGCGTCAGTATGTCACACAGTTTTTCTCAAAGAAAGGTGGGTTTAGTTAGTGAGTGGTTAAATTCAACCTGTTTGCTAGCTCTGATATCCACAGTGAGAGGAACTATGTTTCATCTAATTGTGGTAAATGGGTTGTTATCCTTGTCCCTACCAGAATCAGCAGCTGATGATATGTCAGCAGGTGTCCCCTCACAACCCAATAAACCTCAAGAAGGTGAGCAATGTGGCATGTTAGCTAGCAGCCTCATTTAAGGGGGTCTGTGGGAATCACTTAAGGCTCTCTTCTCTATCAGTACTATTACAAAGGAATATAAAAAGGCTATTTTTGGTGATGAACACATTGTCCACATAATGATAATTATAAATATCAATCAGTAAAAATGTATAGGTTGTTTTTGATGCTGGGCAGGTTGAAGCATTGTTATTTAGTCTGTTAATGTAACATAAATTACTGTGAGATTATTACTGTGAAGCACCTTTTTGAAGGCACCATACAAGAAAAAAAACCTCTTCATCTACTAAACACCTTGAAATGAAATGTTCTGAATCTGACTGAATTATGGGAGGTTTTACAAGATGTAATTTGTTTATGTAGCTTTTAGAACACAAACCAAAAATCAGTCATTTCCAAATAATTAATCAGAGAGCAAAAATTAAAAAAAAGCTATTAATAATTGTAATAAATAAACTTAATATAACATTGAACACAATAAAATATGAAATCTAGTGTTGATGATGGAGAACTACAGCTAATATCCTGCAGGAGTCTGTGCTGCATTTTCCCGGTTGTGCATTAATTTTAATGACTGTGTTCAAAAAAACAAAGAAGTCACCTTGTCAGCAGTGAATCCTTAATTTTTATCAGTCATACAGAAATACTTAATTTCAAGAGGAAAGACAGCTGAAAATGAAGTTATGTAAATCTTTGACACAACATGGAAATTTAATTAGATATCCAAATTTGAATTTTATCATCAAATAAAATCTTAGAGTAAATACACACATTTTAAGGGAGTATAGATATCCAAATTTGAAGTTTATCATCAAATAAAATCTTACCCCACATTCCACTACCTCCGCTCCGCTCCGCTCCGACACGAACGCCGGAGCAAAATCGGTCCCGTTGTAGTCAATCAGAGCAATTCCACTACTGCGGCCGTGCTCCGGCCGTGCTCCGGCAGTGCGGCGCAGTGCACCGCCCTCTGTTCTGGCGTCCGGCAATAATAGAATCGATCCTAATTTTGCCGGACGCCGGAGCACCTCCGCAGTAAATGGAAAGAAATCACAACCGCCCAACAGGAAAAGGAGCAAGCACAACTTCCATTTTTCACAATAAATCGATAAACAAAAGGCATTTTTTGTTTCATATGCACAGGTTTAACAACTTTTAACAACTATCAATGGCAGCTGAAGTTTAAATGCACAAAAATAAGCCAAAAATAGTTTCCACTATCAAAGTAGTCACACTTTGTTGATCCAAACACTGCTGATCTCTCAACACAAATGATGGGCAGATTAAACAGTTCATTTTGATGCTTCTCCCACACAACGGGTGTTTGGATCTAACTTCCGCGTTTATTGCTCGGACTGTATCGCAAGATCTCGAAAATCCCACGCATGCTTGTTTGCCCACCTCAGGTCTCCGCACCGGAGTGGAGCCGTTGTAGAGCGGGTACCAGTAAAAATTGAGTTCGGAAGCGAGCGGCTGCGGAAGGCGCGGGCGGACCGGAGCGGAGCAGAGCGGAGGTAGTGGAATTTGGGGAATTTGGTTAGAGTAAATACACACATTTTAAGGGAACAATAGGAAAAAGGAGATTAACACCTTTCAGCATGTGCATTTCCTGCTTTTTCCAGCAGTGATATTGCTAATTTTGTTGAAGGAAATTCACGATTTAATGAGAGACAGCTGATGAAAATGATATGCAAATAAGTAAGAATTCATGTAGACGTACATAATTAAGCAAAACTGAAACACTAATATAAAGTATGTATATTATATTTTTTTCACCCTTCAAATCTGGGAGGGTGGAACCCCAGCTGCAGCTATGGACAAGCCCCCAGGGGGCCCAACTTGATATTTTTTCATGGGGACCATAATCTCTGGCAGCTCCCCTGCCTGTTCCTGTAGACGCCGTCTCAACCTCCACCCGACGACGCCGCCGGAACGTCGCCAGCAAACTCCGTCCAAACACCAGCCGCCCGCACCGCATCCTGTCCCAGCGGTGGTCACGGAGGTAGCACCTCATCCTGTCCCAGCGGTGGTCCCGGAGATCGCACCGTGCCCTGCTCCAGCGATGGTCCCAGAGGTCGCACCGTGTCCTGCTCCAGCGGTGGTCCCGGAGGTCGCACCGCGTCCTGTCCCAGCGGTGGTCCCGGAAGTTGCACCGCTTCCTGCCCCGGCGGTGGTCCTGGAGGTTGCACCGCATCCTGCTCTGGTGGTGGTCCCGGAGGTCGCACCACATCCTGCTCCGGCGGTGGTCCCGGAGGTCGCACCGCGCCCTGCTCCAGCGGTGGTCCCGGAGGTCGCACCGTGTCCTGCTCCAGCGGTGGTCCCGGAGGTCGCACCACTTCCTGCCCCGGCGGTGGTCCTGTAGGTCACATCACTTCCTGCCCCGGCGGTGGTCCCGGAGGGCGCACCACATCCTGCTCCGGCGGTGGTCCCGGAGGTCGCACCACATCCTGCTCCGGCGGTGGTCCTGGAGGTCGCACCACATTCTGCTCCGGCGGTGGTCCCAGAGGTCGCATCGCACCCTGCTCCAGCGGTCGTCCCAGAGGTCGCATCGCACCCTGCTCCAGCGGTGGTCCCAAAGGTCGCATTGCGTCCTGTCCCAGCGGTGGTCCCGGAGGTCGCACCGCTTCCTGCTCCAGCGGTGGTCCCGGAGGTCGCACTGCATCTTGTCCCGGCGGTGGTCCCAGAGGTGGAATCACATCCTGCTCCACCGGTGGTCCCGGAAGTTGAATCGCATCCTGCTACAGTGGTGGTCCCGGAGGTCGCATTGCATCCTGCTCCAGCTGTGGTTCAGGAGGTTGCACCACATCCTGTCCAGCCTGTCCAGGAGGCTCCGGTCCAGCCTGTCCAAGAGGTTCCCGTCCAGCCTGTCCAAGATGTTCCCGTCCAGCCTGTCCAAGAGGTTCCCGTCCAGCATGTCCAAGTGGCCACGTCTTCACCCCGTCATTCTCCAGACTTTCCAGAGCCCCCGTCTCCAGAGTTTCCAGAGTACCCTCAGTCTCCAGAGTTTCCAGAGTACCCTCAGTCTCCAGAGTTTCCAGAGTTCCCTCAGTCTCCAGAGTTTCCAGAGTCCCCTCAGTCTCCAGATTTTCCCAGGGTCCCCTCTTAGTCCCCGTCCAGAGTCCCCTCTTAGTCCTCGTCCAGAGTCCCCTCTTAGTCCTCGTCCAGAGTCCCGTCTTAGTTCTCGCCCAGAGTCCCCTCTTAGTTCTCGTCCAGAGTCCCCTCTTAGTCCTCGTCCAGAGTCCCCTCTTAGTCCTCGTCCAGAGTCCCCTCTTAGTCCTCATCCAGAGTCCCCTCTTCGTCCTTATTCTCCAGTGTCCCCAATCCCCAGACTCCCGCAGTCCCGGCTCCTGGTTCCCCGTCGTCGGCCTCCCACACTCCCACAGTCCCGGCTCCTGTTTCCCCGTCGCCGGCCTCCCAGACTCCCGCAGTCCCGGCTCTTGGTTCCCCGTCGCCGGTCCCTCATACTCCCACGGTCCCGGATCTTTATTCTTAGGTCATGTTATTTTCCCTCTCCCTGATTAGTTAATTGTTTTCACTAGGTTGCTCTCCCCACAAACCTGCAGCTCATCTCCCTCTCATCCTGCCCCAGTGTATTTAACCCTGTGTGGTTGGTTCATTGTTTTGTGTCAGCCTCATCTCGCCCCCCTCTCTAGCTTTTAGAATCTCTAGGTCTCTTGTGTTTTTGGATTCTCTAGCTTAAGTTATTAGGATTTTTGGATTTTGTTTTTGGCGCCCTGCATTCTCTGGACTTACTCCTTAATAAAAGCTTTTTACGTTTTTTTCCCACCTCCTGCCTCGTTATCTGGTTCTGCATCTTGGGTCCTAACATCTCTACAAAACCACCTCGTGACAATCAACTATGTAATTCTTTGTAGTTTAACATTAACTATTCTTGATGGCAACTAGACAAACATCTGCTGTTTTCACATAGGCCTCTCAGTTATAAGGATGTACATTTATAATGATCATTTTCTTTATTTATAATTTATTAGTATTTAATGCAGACCAGTGCGATCAAGTGAGACATTTTATTTTGAATCTTAATTCATAGTGTGCATTGCTATGCCATTGCTAAATAAACCTTTTCAAGGCTTTTTAATTGATTTCTAGAAATGCCTTGATTTCAGTGAGGCTAGTTCATTCGGGTGCATCCCTAAAACTAAACTAAAATGAGCAAACAAGGTAAAAATTAACCGAGACTAAATAGAATTTAAAAATATCTAAAATAAAGATCAAATTACTAATTCTAAACTTTTAGAAACACGGTTCAGATTATCACCCAGGTTTTATCCAGGAAAGATGGTGCAGATCATTTCAAAGCTACCCCAACATGTATGTATATTATTTTTGAATTAATGCTCAATGGCAGTGTGTAACCCATCGGTGTAAACCCACAAATGTCTCATCATAGCGACCAACTCGGTCGTGGAAAGTGTGGTATATCATGACTTTGGCGCTTCCTGCCCCGTCGGTGGTCCTGGAGGTCCCACCGCATCCTGCTCTGGTGGTGGTCCCAGAGGTCGCATCGCATCCTGTTCCGGCGGTGGTCTCGGAGGACGCACCACATTCTGCTCCAGCGGTGGTCCCGGAGGTCGCACCTCATCCTGTCCTGGCGGTGGTCCCGGAGGTCGCATCGCATCCTGCTCCAGCGGTGGTCCCGTAGGTCGCACCGCGTCCTGTCCCAGCGGTGGTCCCGGAGGTCGCACCGCATCCTGTCCCGGCGGTGGTCCCGGAGGTCGCATCACATCCTGCTCCGGCAGTGGTCCCAGAGGTCCCACCGCTTCCTGCTCTGGCAGTGGTCCCGGAGGTCGCACCGCTTCCTGCTCCAGCGATGGTCCCGGAGGTCGCACTGCTTCCTGCTCCAGCGGTAGTACCTGAGGTCGCATCGAGTCATACTCCTGCGGTGGTCCCTGAGGTCGCATTGCATCCTGCTCCACCGGTGGTCCCGGAAGTTGAATCGCATCCTGCTCCAGCGGTGGTCCCGGAGGTCGCACCGCATCCTGTCCAGCCTGTCCAAGAGGCTCCGGTCCAGCCTGTCCAAAAGGTTTCCGTCCAGCCTGTCCAAGATGTTCCCGTCCAGCCTGTCCAAGAGGTTCCCGTCCAGCCTGTCCAAGTGGCCATGTCTTCACCCCGTCATTCTCCAGACTTTCCAGGGTCCCCTCAGTCTCCAGAGTTTCCAGAGTCCCCTCAGTCTCCAGAGTTTCCAGATTTCCCTCAGTCTCCAGTTTCCAGAGTCCCCTCTTAGTCCCCTTCCAGAGTCCCCTCTTAGTCCTCGTCCAGAGTCCCCTCTTAGTCCTCGTCCAGAGTCCCCTCTTA
This sequence comes from Nothobranchius furzeri, assembly GCF_043380555.1. Classification (NCBI taxonomy): domain Eukaryota; kingdom Metazoa; phylum Chordata; class Actinopteri; order Cyprinodontiformes; family Nothobranchiidae; genus Nothobranchius; species Nothobranchius furzeri. Next base: position 9,694,395 of record NC_091744.1, on the reverse strand, counting down.
GTCCTCGTCCAGAGTCCCCTCTTAGTTCTCGTCCAGAGTCCCCTCTTAGTCCTCGTCCAGAGTCCCCTCTTAGTCCTCGTCCAGAGTCCCCTCTTAGTCCTCATCCAGAGTCCCCTCTTCGTCCTTGTTCTCCAGTGTCCCCAATCCCCAGACTCCCGCAGTCCCGGCTCCTGGTTCCCCATCGTCGGCCCCCCACACTCCCGCAATCCCGGCTCCTGTTTCCCCGTCTCCGGCCTCCCAGACTCCCGCAGTCCCGGCTCTTGGTTCCCCGTCGCCGGCCCCTCATACTCCCACAGTCCCGGCTCTTGGTTCCCTGTCGCCGGCCCCCCAGACTCCTCTGGCCCTCCCGGTTCCTGGTTCCCCATCGCCGGCTCCCCAGACTCTTCTGGCCCTCATTCCTGGTCCCCCTCCTCCCGCCCTGCTCTGGCCCTCCCTCCTGGTCCCCCTCCTCCCGCCCTTAGGAAGCAATTCGTTTTAACAGTCGGATTTGGTTTTTGTGTCAGTGTCACATATCAACGGTCATGGTCTGTTACTGCGTCTCCCTCGTGTGTCTTCTTGTGTTCTCCATCCCTCTCTCGGTTCTCCTTATGTGTCTCCTAGCATCCTCATGTGTCCTTGTCTGCATCTTCCTCATGTGTCCCCTGATCTGCAGCCCCTCTAGGGTTTCCCCCTCCCCAGGTATCCCCCCAGGTCAGTTGCTCCTGTGGTCTCCCTTAGTCACACCTCTGTAGTTTTTCTTTCTGTAGTTTTTTCCTATAGGTTCAGCTTTTTATTTATTAGTCTCTTTTAGTGTGTTCCCACCAGTTCTTTAGTTCTCCTTCCTCCTTATATTATATTTATCTTGCTCTTGTCTTTAGGTTTTGTCTTTATTCTTAGGTCATGTTATTTTCCCTCTCCCTGATTAGTTAATTGTTTTCACTAGGTTTCTCTCCCCACACACCTGCAGCTCATCTCCCTCTCATCCTGCCCCAGTGTATTTAACCCTGTCTGCTTCTCAGTGTGTGGTTGGTTCATTGTTTTGTGTCAGCCTCGTCTCGTCCCCCTCTCTAGCTTTTAGAATCTCTAGGTCTCTTGTGTTTTTGGATTCTCTAGGTTAAGTTATGAGGATTTTTGGATTTTGTTTTTGGCGCCCTGCATTCTCTGGACTTACTCCTTAATAAAAGATTTTTACGTTTTTTTCCACCTCCTGCCTCGTTATCTGGTTCGGCATCTTGGGTCCTAACATCTCTCCATAACCACCTCGTGACAATCAACTATATAATTCTTTGTAGTTTAACGTTAACTATTCTTGATGTCAACTAGACAAACATCTGCTGTTTTCACATAGGCCTCTCAGTTATAAGCCTGTACATTTATAATGATCATTTTCTTTATTTATAATTTATTAGTATTTAATGCACACCAGTGCGATCAAGTGAGACATTTTATTTTGAATCTTAATTTATAGTGTGCATTGCTATGCCATTGCTAAATAAACCTTTTCAAGGCTTTTTAATTGATTTCTAGAAATGCCTTGATTTCAGTGAGGCTAGTTCATTCCGGTGCATCCCTAACACTAAACTAAAATGAGCAAACATGGTAAAAATTAACCCAGACTAAATAGAATTTAAAAATATCTAAAATAAAGATCAAATTACTAATGCTAAACCTTTAGAAACACGGTTCAGATTATCACCCAGGTTTTATCCAGGAAAGATGGTGCAGATCATTTCAAAGCTACCCCAACATGTATGTATATTATTTTTAAATTAATGCTCAATGGCAGTGTGTAACCCATCGGTGTAAACCCACAAATGTCTCATCATAGCGACCAACTCGGTCGTGGAAAGTGTGGTATATCATGACTTTGGCGCTTCCTGCCCCGGCGGTGGTCCTGGAGGTCGCACCGCATCCTGCTCTGGTGGTGACCCCGGAGGTCGCACCTCATCCTGTCCTGGCGGTGGTCCCGGAGGTCACATTGCATCCTGCTCCAGCGGTGGTCCCGGAGGTCGCACCGCGTCCTGTCCCAGCGGTGGTCCCGGAGTTCGCACCGTATCCTGTCCCGGCGGTGGTCCCAGAGGTCGCATCACATCCTTCTCCAGTGGTGGTCCCGGAGGTCGCACCACTTCCTGCTCCAGCAGTAGTCCCGGAGGTCACACCATGTCCTGCTCCAGCGGTGCTCCCGGAGGTTGCATTGCATCCTGCTCCAGCGGTGGTCCCGGGGGTCGCATCGCTTAATGCTCCAGCGGTGGTCCAGGAGGTCACAAAGCATCCTGTCCAGCCTGTCCAAGAGGCTCCGGTCCAGCCTGTCCAAGAGGTTCCCGTCCAGCCTGTCCAAGTGGCCACGACTTCACCCCGTCATTCTCCAGACTTTCCAGAGTCCCCTCAGTCTCCAGAGTTTCCAGAGTCCCCTCAGTCTCCAGAGTTTCCAGAGTCCCCTCACTCTCCAGACTTTTCAGAGTTCCCTCAGTCTCCAGAGTTTCCAGAGTCCCCTCAGTCTCCAGATTTTCCAGAGTCCCCTATTAGTCCTCGTCCAGAGTCCCCTCTTAGTCCTCGTCCAGAGTCCCCTCTTAGTTCTCGTCCAGAGTCCCCTCTTAGTCCTCGTCCAGAGTCCCCTCTTAGTCCTCGTCCAGAGTCCCCTCTTAGTCCTCGTCAAGAGTCCCCTCTTAGTTCTCATCCAGAGTCCCATCTTAGTTCTCGTCCAGAGTCCCCTCTTAGTCCTCATCCAGAGTCCCCTCTTAGTCCTCATCCAGAGTCCCCTCTTAGTCCTCATCCAGAGTCCCCTCTTCGTCCTTGTTCTCCAGTGTCCCCAATCCCCAGACTCCCGCAGTCCCGGCTCCTGTTTCCCCATAGCCGGCCTCCCAGACTCCCGCAGTCCCGGCACTTGGTTCCCCGTCGCCGGCCCCTCATACTACCGCAGTCCCGGCTCTTGGTTCCCCGTCGCCGGCCCCTCATACTCCCGCAGTCCCGGCTCTTGGTTCCCCGTCGCCGGCCCCCCAGACTCCTCTGGCCCTCCCGGTTCCTGGTTCCCCATCGCCGGCTCCCCAGACTCTTCTGGCCCTCATTCCTGGTCCCCCTCCTCCCGCCCTGCTCTGGCCCTCCCTCCTGGTCCCCCTCCTCCCGCCCTTAGGAAGCAATTCTTTTTAACAGTCGGATTTGGTTTTTGTGTCAGTGTCACATATCAACAATCATGGTCTGTGACTGCGTCTCCCTCGTGTGTCTTCTTGTGTTCTCCATCCCTCTCTCGGTTCTCCTTATGTGTCTCCTAGCGTCCTCATGTGTTCTTGTCTGCATCTTCCTCATGTGTCCCCTGATCTGCAGCCCCTCTAGGTTTTCCCCCTCCCCAGGTATCCCCCGAGGTCCGTTGCTCCTGTGGTCTCCCTTAGTCACACCTCTGTAGTTTTTCTTTCTGTAGTTTTTTCCTACAGGTTCAGCTTTTTATTTATTAGTCTCTTTTAGTGTGTTCCCACCAGTTCTTTAGTTCTCCTTCCTCCTTATATTATATTTATCTTGCTCTTGTCTTTAGGTTTTGTCTTTATTCTTAGGTCATGTAATTTTCCCTCTACCTGAGTAGTTAATTGTTTTCACTAGGTTTCTCTCCCCACACACCTGCAGCTCATCTCCCTCTCATCCTGCCCCAGTGTATTTAACCCTGTCTGCGTCTCAATGTGTGGTTGGTTCATTGTTTTGTGTCAGCCTCGTCTCGTCCCCCTCTCTGGCTTTTAGAATCTCTAGGTCTCTTGTGTTTTTGGATTCTCTAGGTTAAATTATTAGGATTTTTGGATTTTGTTTTTGGCGCCCTGCATTCTCTGGACTTACTCCTTAATAAAAAATTTTTACGTTTTTTTTCCACCTCCTGCCTCGTTATCTGGTTCTGCATCTTGGGTCGTAACATCTCTCCAAAACCACCTTGTGACAATCAACTATGTAATTCTTTGTAGTTTAACATTAACTATTCTCGATGTCAACTAGACAAATATCTGCTGTTTTCACATAGGCCTCTCAGTTATAAGCCTGTACATTTATAATGATAATTTTCTTTATTTATAATTTATTAGTATTTAATGCACACCAGTGCGATCAAGTCAGACATTTTATTTTGAATCTTAATTTACAGTGTGCATTGCTATGCCGTTGCTAAATAAACCTTTTCAAGGCTTTGTAATTGATTTCTAGAAATGCCATGATTTCAGTGAGGCTACTTCAATCCGGTGCATCCCTAAAACTAAACTAAAATGAGCAAACATGGTAAAAATTTACCCAGACTAAGTAGAATTTAAAAATATCTAAAATAAAGATCAAATTACTAATGCTAAACTTTTAGAAACACGGTTCAGATTATCACCCAGGTTTTATCCAGGTAAGAGGGTGCAGATCATTTCAAAGCTACCCCAACATGTATGTATATTATTTTTAAATTAATGCTCAATGGCAGTGTGTAACCCATCGGTGTAAACCCACAAATGTCTCATCATAGCGACCAACTCGGTCGTGGAAAGTGTGGTATATCATGACTTTGGCGCTTCCTGCCCCGGCGGTGGTCCTGGAGGTCGCACCGCATCCTGCTCTGGTGGTGGTCCCGGAGGTCGCATCGCATCCCGCACCGGCGTTGGTCCCGGAGGTCGCACCACATTCTGCTCCAGCGGTGGTCCCGGAGGTCGCATTGCATCCTGCTCCAGCGGTAGTCCCGGAGGTCGCACTGCGTCCTGTCCCAGCGGTGGTCCCGGAGGTCGCACCGCATCCTGTCCTAGCGGTGGTCACAGAGGTCGCATCACATCCTTCTCCGGCAGTGGTCTCGGAGGTCCTACCGCTTCCTGCTCTGGCGGTGGTCCTGGAGGTCGCACCGCTTCCTGCTCCAGCGGTGGTCCCAGAGATCGCACTGCTTCCTGCTCCAACGGTTGTCCCTGAGGTCGCATCGAGTCCTACTCCAGCGGTGGTCCCTGAGGTCGCATCGCATCCTGCTCCACCGGTGGTCCCGGAAGTTGAATCGCATCCTGCTCCAGCGGTGATCCCGCAGGTTGCGCCGCATCCTGTCCAGCCTGTCTAAGAGGCTCCGGTCCAGCCTGTCCAAGAGGTTCCCGTCCAGCCTGTCCAAGATGTTCGCATCCAGCCTGTCAAAGAGGTTCCCGTCCAGCCTTTCCAAGTGGCCACGTCTTCACCCCGTCATTCTCCAGACTTTCCAGAGTCCCCGTCTCCAGAGTTTCCAGAGTCCCCTCAGTCTCCAGAGTTTCCAGAGTCCCCTCAGTCTCCAGAGTTTCCAGAGTCCCCTCAGTCTCCAGAGTTTCCAGAGCCCCCTCAGTCTCCAGAGTCCCCTCTTAGTCCCCGTCCAGATTCCCTTCTTAGTCCTCCTCCAGAGTCCCCTCTTAGTCCTCGTCCAGAGTCCCCTATTAGTCCTCGTCCAGAGTCCCCTCTTAGTCCTCGTCCAGAGTCCCCTCGTAGTTCTCGTCCAGAGTCCCCTCTTAGTCATCGTCCAGAGTCCCCTCTTAGTCCTCATCCAGAGTCCCCTCTTCGTCCTTGTTCTCCAGTGTCCCCAATCCCCAGACTCCCGCAGTCCCGGCTCCTGGTTCCCCGTCGTCGGCCTCCCAGACTCCCGCAGTCCCGGCTCTTGGTTCCCCGTCGCCAGCCCCTCATACTCCCGCCTCTTGCTTCCCCGTCGCCGGCCCCCCAGACTCCTCTGGCCCTCCCGGTTCCTTGTTCCCCATCGCCGGCTCCCCAGACTCTTCTGGTCCTCATTCCTGGTCCCCCTCCTCCCGCCCTGCTCTGGCCCTCCCTCCTGGTCCCCCTCCTCCCGCCCTTAGGAAGCAATTCTTTTTAACAGTCGGATTTGGTTTTTGTGTCAGTGTCACATATCAACAATCATGGTCTGTGACTGCATCTCCCTCGTGTGTCTTCTTGTGTTCTCCATCCCTCTCTCGGTTCTCCTTATGTGTCTCCTAGCGTCCTCATGTGTCCTTGTCTGCATCTTCCTCATGTGTCCCCTGATCTGCAGCCCCTCTAGGTTTTCCCCCTCCCCAGGTATCCCCCCAGGTCCGTTGCTCCTGTGGTCTCCCTTAGTCACACCTCTGTAGTTTTTCTTTCTGTATCATCATAGCGACCAACTCGGTCGTGGAAATTGTGGTATGTCATGATTTTGGGGTGATCACCCTGTCACCCCAAGATAAGCGTATTCATTTATTTATGCGGCTCGAACGCCAGTGTGTAACCCCACGAATGTCACATCATAACGACTGGCTCGGCTATGGTAAGTGTTTCATCATAATCTTTGCGTGCTCACCTAAACGTTACCCCAATATCATAGTTTTGGGTCTCTGTGACACATAGCCACTATCTTGAGCCAGTGGGCAAGCCCCTTTCAAAATGTCTTGAGGAATATTCATTATATGTTATTTATATTTGTTATTCCTTAGAAGATAAAGGGGGAGCCTCATTAATACTAAGAGTAGTGGATTGTAGATTTTCTCTTCCTCCGTTTGTGGCGCCCCCTGATAAACTGCCCCCTAAGCATTTGCCTTTATTCCATGATTCATAATCATTCATAATCATTCGGACAGTGATGTATATCTTGAATTTCTGGTGTCTGAATATAGGAAAGCTTTCTTCCCTTAATCTGACTTTTCGTCTTTTGTAAATAAGAGCAGCTATCTTCTTCCTCCTCAGTTTGACGATTTTTCTCTACAACTGGCGGCTTCTCTTTGTGAGGAGACAACAGCTGACTATCTTCCTCCAATCGTCCCTTTCTACAACGCTTCTGGCCTTTTTCGAATCCTTTTTTCAAATCCTTTTTTCTTGCGCCTTGCAGGAGTTCAACATTTTCAATGGCTTCAGAGTCGAAACTTTGAGTGCTATTACTCATATTCAAAGTGTTGTTCTGTTCATTGAGTGTCATAATGTCATTTAATTTGGATTTCATTACATTGTTTCCTTCCATTTGATTTTGTGTATCTTGAATTTCTGGTGTCTGAATATACGAAAGCTTTCTTCTCTTAATCTGACTTCCTTCATCTGGTGAATAAGAGCAGCTAGATTCTTCCCAGCGTCGCTTCTGGCCTATTTCTAATGGTTTTTTCAAATCCTTTTTTCCTGCGCCTTTCAGGAGTTCAACATTTTCAATGGCTTCAGAGTCGAAACTTTGAGTGCTATTACTCATATTCAAAGTGTCTTTCTGTTCACTGAGCGTCATAATGTCATTTAATTTGGATTTCATTACATTGTTTCCTTCCATTTGATTTTGTATATCTTGAATTTCTGGTGTCTGAATATAGGAAAGCTTTCTTCTCTTAATCTGACTTCCTTCATCTGGTGAATAAGAGCAGCTAGATTCTTCCCAGCGTCGCTTCTGGCCTATTTCTAATGGTTTTTCCAAATCCTTTTTTCCTGCGCCTTTCAGGAGTTCAACATTTTCAATGGCTTCAGAGTCGAAACTTTGAGTGCTATTACTCATATTCAAAGTGTCTTTCTGTTCATTGAGCGTCATAATGTCATTTAATTTGGATTTCATTACATTATTTCCTTCTATTTGACTTTGTATATCTTGAATTTCTGGTGTCTGAATATAGGAAAGCTTTCTTCTCTTAATCTGACTTCCCTCATTTGGTAAATAAGAGCAGCTAGATTCTTCCCAGCGTCTCTTTCTACAATGCTTCTGGCCGTTTTCTAATGGTTTTTTCAAATCCTTTTTTCCTGCGCCTTTCAGGAGTTCAACATTTTCAATGGCTTCAGAGTGGAAACTTTCAGTGCTATTACTCATATTCAAAGTGTTGTTCCGTTCATTGAGCGTCATAATGTCATTTAATTTGGATTTCATTACATGATTTCCTTCCATTTGATCTTGTATATCTTGAATTTCTGGTGTCTGAATACAGGAACGCTTTCTTCCCTTAATCTGACTTTTCTTCCTTTGTAAATAAAAGCAGCTATCTTCTTCCTCCTCAGTTTGACAATATTTCTCTACAACTGGCGGCTTCTCTTTGTGAGGAGACAACAGCTGACTGTCTTCCTCCAATCGTCCCTTTCTACAATGCTTCTGGCCTTTTTCTAATGGTTTTTTCAAATCCTTTTTTCTTGCGCCTTGCAGGAGTTCAACATTTTCAATGGCTTCAGAGTGGAAACTTTCAGTGCTATTACTCATATTCAAAGTGTTGTTCCGTTCATTGAGCGTCATAATGTCATTTAATTTGGATTTCATTACATGATTTCCTTCCATTTGATCTTGTATATCTTGAATTTCTGGTGTCTGAATATAGGAAAGCTTTCTTCCCTTAATCTGACTTTTCGTCTTTTGTAAATAAGAGCAGCTATCTTCTTCCTCCTCAGTTTGACGATTTGTCTCTACAACTGACGGCTTCTCTTTGTGAGGAGACGACAGCTGACTGTCTTCTTCCAATCGTCCCTTTCTACAACGCTTCTGGCCTTTTTCAAATCCTTTTTTCAAATCCTTTTTTGCTGCGCCTTTCAGGAGTTCAACATTTTCAATGGCTTCAGAGTGGAAACTTTCAGTGCTATTACTCATATTCAAAGTGTTGTTCCGTTCATTGAGCATCATAATGTCATTTAATTTGGATTTCATTACATGATTTCCTTCCATTTGATCTTGTATATCTCGAAATTCTGGTGTCTGAATACAGGAACGCTTTCTTCCCTTAATCTGACTTTTCTTCCTTTGTAAATAAAAGCAGCTATCTTCTTCCTCCTCAGTTTGACGATTTTGCTCAACAACTGGAGGCTTCTCTTTGTGAGGCGAAGACAGCTGACTGTCTTCCTCCAATCGTCCCTTTCTACAACGCTTCTGGCCTTTTTCTAATCCTTTTTTCAAATTCTTTTTTCTTGCGCCTTGCAGGAGTTCAACATTTTCAATGGCTTCAGAGTCGAAACTTTGAGTGCTATTACTCATATTCAAAGTCTTGTTCCGTTCATTGAGCATCATAATGTCATTTAATTTGGATTTCATTACATTGTTTCCTTCCATTTGATCTTGTATATCTTGAATTTCTGGTGTCTGAATATAGGAAAGCTTTCTTCCCTTAATATGACTTTTCTTCTTTTGTAAATAAGAGCAGCTATCTTCTTCCTCCTCAGTTTGACGATTTTGCTCAACGACTGGCGGCTTCTCTTTGTGAGGAGACAACAGCTGACTGTCTTCTTCCAATCGTCCCTTTCTACAACGCTTCTGGCCTTTTTCTAATGGTTTTTTCAAATCCTTTTTTCTTGCGCCTTGCAGGAGTTCAACATTTTCAATGGCTTCAGAGTGGAAACTTTGAGTGCTATTACTCATATTCAAAGTCCTGTTCTGTTCATTGAGCGTCATCCTAATGTAATTTAATTTGGATTTCATTACATTGTTTCCTTCCATTTGAATTTGTATATCTTGAATTTCTGGTGTCTGAATATAGGAAAGCTTTCTTCTCTTAATCTGACTTCCCTCATTTGGTAAATAAGAGCAGCTAGATTCTTCCCAGCGTCTCTTTCTACAACGCTTCTGGCCTTTTTCGAATCCTTTTTTCAAATCCTTTTTTCTTGCGCCTTGCAGGAGTTCAACATTTTCAATGGCTTCAGAGTCGAAACTTTGAGTGCTATTACTCATATTCAAAGTGTTGTTCCGTTCATTGAGCATCATAATGTTATTTAATTTGGATTTCATTACATTGTTTCCTTCCATTTGATCTTGTATATCTTGAATTTCTGGTGTCTGAATATAGGAAAGCTTTCTTCCCTTAATCTGACTTTTCTTCCTTTGTAAATAAGAGCAGCTATCTTCTTCCTCCTCAGTTTGATGATTTTTCTCTACAACTGGCGGCTTCTCTTTGTGAGGAGACAACAGCTGACTGTCTTCCTCCAATCGTCCCTTTCTACAATGCTCCTGGCCTTTTTCAAATCCTTTTTTCAAATCCTTTTTTCTTGCGCCTTGCAGGAGTTCAACATTTTCAATGGCTTCAGAGTCGAAACTTTGAGTGCTATTACTCATATTCAAAGTGTTGTTCTGTTCATTGAGCGTCATAATGTCATTCAATTTGGATTTCATTACATTATTTCCTTCCATTTGATCTTGTATATCTTGAATTTCTGGTGTCTGAATATAGGAAAGCTTTCTTCCCTTAATCTGACTTTTCTGCTTTTGTAAATAAAAGCAGCTATCTTCTTCCTCCTCAGTTTGACAATTTTGCTCAACAACTGTCGGCTTCTCTTTGTGAAGAGACAACAGCTCACTGTCTTCTTCCAATCGTCCCTTTCTACAATGCTTCTGGCCTTTTTCTAATGGTTTTTTCAAATCCTTTTTTCTTGCGCCTTGCAGGAGTTCAACATTTTCAATGGCTTCAGAGTGGAAACTTTGAGTGCTATTACTCATATTCAAAGTCTTGTTCCGTTCATTGAGCGTCATAATGTCATTTAATTTGGATTTCATTACATTGTTTCCTTCCATTTGATTTTGTAGGATTTGTGCGTTAGGGGCTATTTCTTTCTGAAACTGACTTTTGTCTTCAGGCAGTTGATTTTCACTTGCGTCTTTCTCACATTTAACAGACGTGTGTTCTTCAAGTTTGAGATATTTAAAAGCCTGCTCCATCTTCTCAAAGTCCTCATTTACCGTCTCTGTAGCTTTTTCAAGGGTGTTTGGTTTTTCCAGAGCCTGGAGGAGACTGGAGTGCATCAATTTTAACCTCTCATTTTCTTTCTTTAGGGTTTCATTCTGGCCTTTGATCAGACTAAAGTCTTTAAACTCACAAATCAAACGAATAGTCTTTTCTTTTAGAATTTGCAGGCTTTCCCTGAGAGAGGTTATTTCTTTTGTCAGCTGAGAATTATCTTCTAATAATTGACTTTGAATTCCCTTTGCCACATCTTCTGAAACAAGCCTTTGTTTAAGGTCACTAATTTCCTCTAGCTGTTGCCTGTTAATATTCTGCATAACTTCATTTTCCACTAGCTGGTTTTGTTTCATTTGCCTAATTTGCTCGGACATATGTTTTCTTTCCATCTCAAAAATCTTCAGATCTGAATTAGCCTTTAAAGTAACTATTTCAGATCTTAATTGCTTGATGGTGTCATGAGAAGAATTAAGAGATTCATGTAAAGTACTTACTTGAGACTTTAGTGCCTGTTTTTCACAGTCCACATCTTTGTTGGCGACTTCTGTCTTCTCGTTTGTCGTAGTACACGACTCACAGTTTAGACAGAGAAAATTATTAAAATTTTCCAAGGCGTTTGACAGCTTTTCCATTTTGTTGTATAAACGATTCAGTAAAAGATAAATGTTGCAGCTAGAAAGCTTTTATCCAACTCTGTGATGTTTTGCCGGTTACAGCAAGTAAATATGTGCTTACAGTCAAAGTGACTAACCCTTTGTAGAACGTGTCTCTATATGACGTCACTTGCACCACGCCCGCTATACGTAGACTGGAACGACGACGGAGATCAAAGCGAGTGGTAAGAAGACGTTAGACGTTGCCACAACAAAGCTAGTCTTCCAGACTGTATGTCAAGCCATTTAAACATTTAATCAACAATCGGACCTCTCTTGAATTATTTTGTGTAGCAATAATATAATTCATCCTAGTACTAATTGTAGTCATTCGAAAACTACTATAAATATTTTTCGAACATCAAATAAAATTACAGACAGCAGGAATAGAGTTTTAATTCTACCTATCTGAAACAAGAGCTTTTACTAGTAACAGCTGAATTACAGCTATCTGAAATGAGAGTTTCACCTAGAAAGATTTCGGTTTCTCCTATCCACAATGTTCATTGTTGACAGGAAGATAGTGATTGTGGATTGGAGGCATTACAAACCCAATACACATTAATGAGAAATATGACGTCTTTGTCCTGGTAAGAATTACATTTCAGATATCTGAAATGTTCATTCTAATTACTAGTAATGTTATTATGGATATCTGGAACGTGAATTTATACTTGGAACAATTAAATTATAGATATCCATTATACATAGTCGGTCTGCTAAATAAATGTTAAAACGGCTTGCCCTGTTAGTCGGGATGCCTGGTTTGCTGCCGATGCGTGACGTGACCATATACAGTCTATGGACATGACCAACCAGCACATTGTCTACTGACAAGGACTAAGGCTAAGGACTCATTTCTACTGATAAGTTAATTTTACTACAGTATTTAACTTGTATTATTCTAAGTCTTTAAATTATCCATTAGATGAATTAAAATTTCTGACAGTGCTACTTTGGGTTGCTAGCGTTAGCCTGCTATCATTCATTCTTTAGCTAGCTGACGCTACATGTAGTTATGCATGTCTTCAACTGAAAGTCTTTATATCCTTTTTACTTTTTAATAACAAGATATCTGGTGCTCAACTAAAATTAGATTTATTGTGTCTGTAGCCTGATGATGGTGACCGAAGCAGCAGCTTCCACAACAGTAGCAGTGAGGTGGAAGGCAGGTGGAGAGCTGAGGATGGGAGACTGAGGTTTGCACAAAGTTAGCTGTTAGCCAGGCTGTGTTCTAAAAATAATGAAGAAAAGGCAATTGTTTGTCTTTATTTACTATGAAATTGTTTTAGGGTTGACCCTCGACTACATGACGGACCATATTTATAAGTTTAGTGTGCGGTTTATAAAGAACTTTTCACTCAATGATAAACTATAATGTGGTCATTTACACATATTGTGTAGCAGTTGGTGCAATGTAAATAAAATAAGCACATCATGAAATATACATTTATATAAAATGTATATATTCTCGTCTTTTTGAAAGCAACCCACTATGGACACCAGTATGGGTGAGCCAGAGGCCAGGCAACATGCAGCAAGAGGAAGAGGAGAAAGAGGCAGAAGATGGAGGAGAGGAAGAGCTGCGGGACGAAGAGGCTGAGTTTCAGGGCGAGGCGGAAGGGGCAGAGCTGCAAACACAGCTCACACATTAGTAGACCTGCTGGAAGAAGAGGCACAGCTAGATCAGAAAGTAAGTGTGTGAATGTTTTTATTCACTGTGTAAATTATACTTTTATTATTGTTTTGAACTGTGAGCATAATTGTAATAATCTTGAATCCATTCAGGACAGAGGATGCAGCCGAACGCAGAGGAGCAGAGATTGTCAGCTATGCTGGAAGAGAGAAGGCTTGAGACAGAGGTTAGTATTCTAAAGGTAGTCAAATACTGTGCAGGAATAGCGACAGCTTGACCAAGTAATGAAGTTGAATAGAAGTAATTTCTGTTACATTTTGAAACCGAAATAAATTCATGGCTTTGGAATAACTTTCCTGTGCAATCTGCTCCACCAGGAGCTTCTTCAGACACTTACCCTTGAGGAATACAGGGATCTAGGAAGGGAGCTTTTCGCCAGGAACCCTGAGCTGGTATTTGCTTCTAAAAAGTGTTTCTGATGTATTTGCCTAAGTATTATCTTTTATGTTTACAGTTTTATCAATTTTTTGGAGACCAATTGCTATTCTAGAGTTTATTAAACATTTTTAGCTGGTTTGGCATTTACTAGACAGGTCTGAGTTGGCGCGAGGGGAAACGCAGAGCTTCCACTCATTCATTAATACAATAATAACTAGCTGCAGACCCTCTCCAAACACGCCCCCGGCCAAACACGCCCCCTGTTGAGCTACCTCCGAGCTCAATAACGGCGGCCCTCCCAGCGAACAACACAATTGAAAGAATACGTTTATACAGAAATAGTAATAATGTAATTAAACAGACAGAACTCCAGGTTTAAATATGAATGTATGGATTTTTTTTTCTTGCATACACACTTTATGGCCATCCCCAGTGAGATTATAAAACACAGATACCACCAACAAATAATCAGTTGCCGGACAATAGGCACAATATCAGAAAAAGTCATTAGTGGTAATCGTTTTAATTAACCCCTTAAGCCCACTAGCCTCCATTTTTGGGAGCACGCCTGCTACAGCAACATATTTTGCATTAAGTATACAATTCACAAGACTAGTAAACTGACATTGATCATACACTAATCTGTAAAGAATATACTGTAAACACAAAAGCAGAAAAGTTGGGCTTTAGAAAAAAGTTCAGACAAATGAAACACCAGCAACAGCTTTTATTGGCCTTACAAAAACCTTAAAAAAAATGTCCACACAATGCTACATCCTCTTCAAAAATTCAGATGAGTCCAGAGCTTTTCTGAATTTCTCCGAGTATATGAGCAGTTCCATGGCATAGGATATCAGCTGCCTCTCACTAATGAGACAAAGATAAATAGCAATTAGTAAAAATGACATTCACACCTAGAGGCTGTCATAAACAATGTGAAAACAATACATATAGGCATTAGCACTGTTCTTGTGTTTGTAGAATACCTCCGGGCTACCACATTGTCGTCATGACTTTGCTGCTTATTAGACGAGGAGTCATAAACGGTCAAATAAATAGCCTATTGTTACGTTTATTTTGGCCAAAAGGCTTGCATGTAGCCCATTAAAAATTATATAAAAAATATTTTGCATCCATGACGTCTTCCCCCACTGCCAATAATGCTTAATTTTATATAAAAGTGTTTCAGAAAAAAATTACGAATGCGCTATCTATTAAACTATGTCTTAAACGTTCAAATTTCTAGTACAAAATCTTCGCAAGTTGTAAAAATAATATAAATCTGTCTTTACCTGAACCGTCATTTCCATCTGTTGCAACATGCATGCGAGTTCTCTATCGCGTCAGACCCGTGCCACAACCCGTGCACGCGCATTGGGTCCACAGCGCGCGTGTGAACGGGACTCGCGAGCGAAAATATACATGGCAGCGCGCGCGTGAACGGGACTCGCGAGCGAAAATATACATGGCGAGAGGTCATTTGTGCACTGAGAGGGAGCAAACTGTGTCTGTGAGCGCACAAGGATGTGCACAAGTGACAAACCTGCGTGCGCGCGTTGCCAACGAGCACACGGCAGAGGAAAACGTGCGCGCGCGGCAGCGTCTGCGCGCTCGGTTTCTAATTCCGCTCGCTCGGCTGTGAGGAGTTTTGGCACTCTGGAGGCGTGGCCTGTGGCAGATCTTCCCTATCCTCTGATTGGTTAGTTTACCCCGCACTTTACTCTCTAGGTATCTATATAAAAAAATCTAACATTCAGCAGTTGCTGTCATAGCTCAGCTGGGAGAGCGGGTGACTTTCACTCTGGAGGATCCAGGTTCGAGTCCGGCCAAGTAACATAGAGTTGATGTCATATTATTCTTTCCTAATTCCTGTGATATTATTTTACAGTTGTGACCGTTCAACTGTCATTAAATGTCCGAATGTTTGCTGGGCAGTGTTTTAAAAAGTGCACATAAGCTAGATGGTTTTAACCAGGTAAAATAGACTTGTGGGTGTAGGTATGTTCAAGTTTAAAAAGTTCTTTCCTCATTAATGTATTGTTTATTTTTTTCAGCATTTAATTGACAAATTATCCTTTCAAATAATTAATTGATGAGTTACATAATTGTCCATTTAGAATTGTTGAATGGACTGAGTCAAGTTTGGTGCACTTTATATATTTCAAAACATGTTTTTTTTATTATGCATATAAATAATTTTAATGTTAATTTATTGAAATATTTCTATTTTTTCATTACCTCACCCTTGTTTTGACAAAAACAAGACCTTGCTGGATAATATCATGGAGAAACTATTTGTTCACAGTACTTGGCTCAGTGAGGATCTGTATACCAAAGGAGGAGATGCTCAGAAATCTGTCTGCAGATTGTTACAACCCAGACTGGAAGTGGTGGGCTGTAATAAGAAAGGAGACCAAACAGAGGAGTGGGGGTTCAACAACTGATTTATTTAACCAAAGTAAGGATTTACTAAAGCAGATCAGTGCAGTCAAGAATTACTGGTGTTTGGGTAGTCCTGAACGTGTTGTGATGCCCCCACCGTCTCATTGGGTTTTCATTTGTGTTTAATTGTGTTTTTCTTCTGTTGTAGGCAGCTGGTTAAGCAGCCTTGGAGGCACCTGGGCTCAGGGTGTGGTGCTGCCTACAAAGCCTACTGTTTTTCTGCTTTCACTGGGTCTCTCCTGTGTGGTGGAGAGTCCTCACTGGCCATTTTCTGTTCACTAACTTGCTTTAGTAAATCCTTACTTTTGTTAAATAAATCAGTTGTTGAACCCCCACTCCTCTGTTTGGTCTCCTTTCTTATTACAGCCCACCACTTCCAGTCTGGGTTGTAACAATCTGCAGACAGATTTCTGAGTATCTCCTCCTTTACACAGATCCTCACTGAGCCATGTACAGGTGCTGGCCAGTAAATTAGAATATCATCAAAAGGTTGAAAATATTTCAGTAATTCCATTCAAAACGTGAAACTTGTACATTATATTCATGCAATGCACACAGACCAATGTATTTCCAATGTTCATTACATTTAAATTTGATATTCATAAGTGACAACTAATGAAAACTCCAAATTTGGTATCTCAAAAAATTAGAATATTCTGAAAAGGCTGAATATAGAAGACACCTGCTGCCACTCTAATCAGCTGATTTACTCAAAACACCTGCAAAGGCCTTTAAAAGGTCCCTCAGTCTTGTTTTGAAGGCACCACAATCATGGGGAAGACTTCTGACTTAACAGCTGTCCAAAAGACAATCATTGACACCTTGCACAAGGAGGGCAAGACACAAAAGGTGATTGCTAAAGAAGCTGGCTGTTCGCAGAGCTCTGTGTCCAAGCACATTAACAGACAGGCGAAGGGACGGAAAAAATGTGGTAGAAAAAAGTGTACAAGCTCTAGGGATAACCGCACCCTGCAGAGAATTGTGACGACAAACCCATTCAAAAATGTGGGGGAGATCCACAAAGAGTGGACTGCAGCTGGAGTCAGCGCTTCAAGAACCACCACGAGGAGACTCATGAAAGACATGGGATTCAGGTGTCGCATTCCGTGTGTCAAGCCACTCTTGAACATGAAACAGCGCAAGAAGCGTCTCGCCTGGGCCAAGGACAAAAAGGACTGGACTGATGCTGAGTGGTCCAAAGTTATGTTTTCTGATGAAAGCAAGTTCTGCATTTCCTTTGGAAATCAAGGACCCAGAGTCTGGAGGAAGAGCGGAGAAGCACAGAATCCACGTTGCATGAGGTCCAGTGTAAAGTTTCCACCGTCAGTGATGGTGTGGGGTGCCATGTCATCTGCCGGTGTTGGCCCACTCTGTTTCCTGAGGTCCAGGGTCAATGCAGCCGTCTACCAGGAAGTTTTAGAGCACTTCATGCTTCCTGCTGCTGACCAACTTTATGGGGATGCAGACTTCACCTTTCAACAGGACTTGGCACCTGCACACAGTGCCAAAACCACCAGCACCTGGTTCAAGGACCATGGTATCCCTGTCCTTGATTGGCCAGCAAACTCGCCTGACCTTAACCCCATAGAAAATCTATGGGGTATTGTGAAGCGGAGGATGCAATACGCTAGACCCAACAATGCAGAGGAGCTGAAGACGACTATCAGAGCAACCTGGGCTCTCATAACACCTGAGCAGTGCCACAGACTGATCGAGTCCATGCCACGCCGCATTACTGCAGTTATTGAGGCAAAAGGAGCCCCGACTAAGTATTGAGTGCTATACATGCACATTCTTTTCATGTTCATTCTTTTCAGTTGGCCAACATTAGAGAAACAAACATTTTTTCATTGGCCTTTAGAATATTCTAATTTTCTGAGATACCAGATTTGATGTTTTCATTGGTTGTCACCTATAAATATCAAAATTAAACGTAATAAACATCGGAAATACATTGGTCTGTGTGCATTGCATGAATATAATGTACAAGTTTCACGTTTTGAATGGAATTACTGAAATATTTTCAACCTTTTGATGATATTCTAATTTACTGGCCAGCACCTGTACTGTGAACAAATAGTTTCTCCGTGATATTATCCAGCAAGGTTCCGTTTTTGTCAAAACAAGGGTGAGGTAATGAAAAAATAGAAATATTTCATTAAATTAACATTTAAATTATTTATATGCATCATTAAAAAAAACAACATGTTTTGAAATATATAAAGTGCACCAAACTTTACTCAGTCCATTCAACAATTCTAAATGGACAATTATGTAACTCATCAATTAATTATTTGAAAGGATAATTTGTCAATTAAATACTGGAAAAAATAAACAATACATTAATGAGGCAAGAACATTTCTCTCTCTCTCTCTCTCTCTCTCTCTCTGGAAGCCCCACTCTAAGGGAGTTTGCAGTGTATTAGTGAGTCATATATTGTACAACCACAGTCATAAAGTTTTCAACCAGTAGTTTTATTTCAGTATGTATTTTTCCAGTATCACAAAAAATGTAATTTTATATGGTTAAAACCATCTAGCTTATGTGCACTTTTTAAAACACTGCCCAGCAAACATTCGGACGTTTAATGACAGTTGAACGGTCACAACTGTAAAATACCTGAAATAAAGAAAAATTAACATGACATCTACTGCATTTTCCTTGCCCGGACTCGAACATTGATCCTCCGGGGCGAGAGTCACCCGCTCTCCCAGCTGAGCTATGCCAGCAACTACTGAATATCAGACTTTTTTATATAGATACAGGGTAAAGTGCGGGGTGAACTAACCAATCAGAGGACAGAGAAGATCTGCCACAGGCCACGCCTCCAGAGTGCCAAAAGCCCTTACAGCCGAGCGAGCAGGAGTCAGAAACCGAGCGCGCAGAGAGGCTGCCGAGCGCGCACAGAGGCTGCCGTGCGCGCACGTTTTCCTCTGCCGTGTGCTCGTTGACATCGCGCGCACGCAGGTTTGTCACTTGTGCACATCCTTGTGCGCTCACAGACACAGTTTGCTCCCTCTCAGTGCACAAATGACCTCTCGCCATGTATATTTCCGCTCGCGAGTCCCGTTCACACACGCGCTGTGGACCCAATGCGCGTGCACGGGTTGTGGCACGCTTTAAACGCCATAGTTCTCGTCTTCGTACATGCACGCGTGTTTTGTACATAGGGGCGTGTTTGGCCGGGGCTGCGTCTGCAGCTAGACCTTACTCCATTAATACAGTGGAAATGGCTGAACTCACACCGTGTGTGCGTGGTTCTTTCTCCATTCCCCTTTTACAGGTAAAAACTCAGACTGTAATCCGTTTAAATTTATATTTATGTTTTCTAAACATGGGAAAGGCCAGGGAAATGTTTGCAGGAAAAACTGAGCAAATAAAGCCAGGTTAGAAAGTCCAATGTGCTGGAGTAGTTCCCCTGCTGGCCGAGTTTCATGATGGCGGCTGTAGGGAAGGTTCTAGATTATATCTCCACATTTTCTAGTGAGGTAAAAATAAGGTGTTAAAAAGCTAAACTGTGCTTTTATCTTTTATATAAAGAAAGATCTTGTTGTCCATACTGCTTTGCATAAGTCCGGAGGATAATAAGCAATGCGGTTTAGTTTTATTTTGTATGATTTTCTTGCACATAGAGTAATTGTAATGCAGAAGTATTGCCTTATGTTCTGAAAATTGATTAATACAGTGGAAACAGCTGAACTCGCACCGTGTCTGCGTGGTTCTTTCTCTATTCCCCTTTTACCGGGGTGTAACACACACACGCACACAAATAAACAAGTGTTCATGAACGATCGTTCAATGAACTCGTTCAGGCACAACACTGGTTAGAGTCGAGTTAGCTCATCATCACTACATTAAATTGCTGCAATGCATTGATGCATCTGCCTTTTACAGTCAAAAACTGTCAGGGAAGCATTGGCAATCTGTGATGTCATGGTGATTTATTATGAAATTGATCATTAGCAGGACAGAATTCTGTAGCTCTGCTGCTGCTTTTGGCCAAGTCCAAAAAGAACTAATTATAACATAGGCAGAAAAATTACAAGTAACAAAAATAGCATGTTATAAAATCCAGTGACTAGTGAAGACATTAGATAAATTGTAAAAAACAAAAAACAAAAAAACTAATCAATAAAAGAACTTTGGTTGCCTTTGTAACCCCAGATTCTATGAGTATGGTGGAGCCCTTTAAGCCTCGCCTATTGGGAGTTAGTCCCCGACAATGACCAATGACTGAAGAGCTTTAATTTACGCCCGCCTATCAGGTGGGCCCTGGCTCAATAAATAGGTATGAGGACCAAGGATCGTCTCCAAAAGTTCAAAGAACCCCAGAACCAGTGGGTCAGCTGCTTAAAGAGCTCCGCCATACTGATAGAATCTGGGGTTACAAAGGTAACCAATGTCCTATTTTGTGTGGCTCTGCCCTTTAAGCCTCGCCTATTGGGTTAAAGGCGGAGCATGATGTAGTAAATGCCCACTGGTTAACAACAAGTAACAAAAAAGCTCCCAACATCCTAACACAGCTGCGGCGGGCATAAGGTAAGATGAACAGCTGTGAGGGAAGACTGCGTGGGGGAGGGCGGGGTTATCCCGAGGTCACCTGGCAATGAGCCAGAGAACAACTGGAAGAAGAATCAACACCATAACAATAGGTGGAGAACAGCAGGGTTAATTGAGGAAGGCTCAATAACATCTTTCTGACCCCACAGAGCAACGGGTGAAAACCATCGACATACAAATATGGACAATGGGTTTCCATAGACTCCAATAATAAGTTTTTGTACTAAAATGGGAGGTGGCCACCACCGCCATTTTGACCGTGTCACAGGTTCCTTCAAGCCCAGACAATTCCATAAAAGGGAAGAGAGGAGGAGCTGAGGGTGGGGCTGCAAGGCTGGGATCGACTGACGACACCTGGTCGAACTAGCTACAAGCTAACCTGAAGCTAACCCAAAGCTAATGCGGAGGTGGGAGCTAAGCTAACGGAGGTAGCAACCTAGCTACATCCGGAGTTAACTGTGCACATCACCAGAGCTTCTGAGTCAGAGAAACGCCGGGCTGACCGCTGGGTAAAACCGGGTGGAACAGAGGTCTCGGAGACCTCCACAAGCCGGCAGCCGCACAGCAGACAAGCGCCGCTGCGATCTGAGATGCGCAGAGCTGCTGCTGGGGAGCACCGGGTGGAAAGGTTTCCATCCCAGAGCTCCACAAGCCGTCAGCCCGTGCAGCACACAGAAGCCGCGATCAGTCAGAGATGCGCCAAGCTGCTGGGAGAACCAGCCGTCAGCCCGCGCAGCAGACAGAAGCTGCGATCAGGCAGAGATGCGCCGGGCTGCGGGGAGGGGAGAACCGGGTGGAAAACATCGGTCTCCCGAGAGCTCCACAAGCCGATAGTCGGAACCCAGCTCCACCAACATGTTATATTTCAACCCATTTTCTAAAGTGCAGCATTATGTTAAATGCACTGGGTTTTACCCTATTACATTTAAATTTCATGGTTAAACAGTACATGTTAAAATCTAAGGTCAGCTCGGCAGTGACCTAAAATACATAAATATAATTTTACTTACCGAAAAAAATGAAGTGGAGACTCCTTGGACGCTCTATTAGTGCAATTAATGCCACAGCAAGTCATTTTGTCCAACAATTGCACAAATAATATCCAAAAAAGAATACACAAACACAGAGACTCAAAATCCCAGAGCAGTTTCCAAGCCAGACCGAGGCTCTACTGAGGCCTTTCCATGGAGCTAGTTTTGTGGTCACGTGGGTCGGATGCTCATTAGTTATACAGAATTTTAGGCTTTTAATACACAAACAGAAGAGTGAGAAAAAAATTCACCCCCCCTCAGAGTTGTCATGAGTGTAAACAGTCAACTGTTGGTGAGCCCATCCTCGCAAGGATGGTGGTGGGATGATGGCGCCGGTGTACGTGGCAAGCCGTCTGTCTCCTGTCAGTTATTTTATCTTTTTATTATTTTTGAGTGTTTTTGTGTGTAATGTGACTTTGTTGCTGACTTATGACCGAGAGGCTCTTCTAGAACTTCGGTCGGCTGCTGACCTGGAGAAACCGGGTGCTTGGACGGGCTGGAGGAGTTCCGGTTTTTCGTCCTCCTGCCAGTGCCGCTCGGCACCACCGCTTGTGCCTCGACGGCTCCTGGATCGGGCTAACTGGAGGAAGCGTCGTAGGGGTCGTGGAAGGCGTGGTGGACGGCGGGTGAGACTACGGTCCAAGCTGTCACGGTCCCGTAGGGAGCTTGCTGAGCTGACGGGTATCAGCTGTCATCTTGTGGCGCCGTCACGCCTGTTGGAGCCGGACCCGTCCTGCCTCGTTGCGTTGGTGGGATTTGATGAGGAGACTGCGTACCCGCGCTTTCGTCCAGTGTCTCGGTGCCGATGGAGGGGAGTCAACCCAGCAAATCTCCACCCGGTGACCTGTATGGGGGTACCATCCACGTCCCTGGGCTTAAATAGCGCTGGGCCGACGACTCCACATCTCACACGGCTAGGTCTGGTCAACGCCAGGTCGGTAATGAATAAAACTTTCATTTTGAAAGACTTCTTTGTTGCACAGGGGTTGGAACTCCTGTGCATATGTGAGAGCTGGCTGCCTATGGGAGATTCGAGTGCTTTACTGGAACTACTACCAGTGGGTTGTAGCTGTTTTAATGTCCCGAGGTCTTCTGGCAGAGGCGGTGGACTGGTTGTCGTCTATAAATCTCACTTCAACTGTAAACAGCTTATTCCGTCGAATCCTCCTTCCAGCTTTGAAATGTGCCTGTTTGAACTTGGCCCACCTCCCTGTTGCTCGTGGCGTTGATATATCGTCCTCCTAAATTTGATGTGGACTTTTTAAAGGACTTCTGTGACCTCCTGTCTGTAAACATGCTAAAGTATGATCATGTTTTGATTCTTGGTGATTTTAATATTCATGTGTGTTGCCCTGATAAGCCATTGGCTAAAGATTTCTTACATCTGTTGGGCTCCCTTAATCTGTCACAGTGGGTCCTGGGACCTACTCATGCGCAGGGACACACCTTGGATTTAGTGATCTCTATTGGTCTCTCTGTTGCTGGTGTAGAGATACTGAGCCCAGTTTTTTCTGATCACTCGCCCATTTTATGTGATTTTAACTTGCCCTGCGTGCCTGCTGTGGCTTCCTCTCATGTGAGATTTCGTGGTGTTTTAAATGCAGCGAAGATTATTGAGCTTGGTGAGCTCCTATGTGCAGAAGGAAGTGAGCTACACACAATGTCACTTAATGCAGAGGAGCTTACACTCCAGTTTGACAGCATCTGTAAAAACATTTTGGATAAAATTGCACCTCTTAGGATTAGGAAGCCGAGGCCTAGACCAGAACCATGGCTTCATGGCTCTCTGATGATGTTCGGGCCTGCAGGCAATCCTGTAGGAGGGCAGAAAGGAAATGGAAGAAAGACAGACTCCAAGTCTCTTGTGAGATATTCAGAGAATCTTTGTTTAGCTATCAGCAAACTCTTAGGAAGCAAGGGTGAAGTTCTTTGCTGATATCGTGGAAAAAAAAATTCTCATGATCCACGCATTCTTTTTTCTGTAGTAAATTCGCTACTTGAGTTCTCTGATTCTAGTTCTATTTCGTCTAGTCTTAGCCCTTAAGCTAGCTGCTATTGGAAGGATGATCTCCGCATCAGCCAATCATGAAGAGCTTAAATGTACGCCCACCAATAGTGGGCCCCCTCGTGGTATATAACCGCAGTGACCCCACTGCTCACCTCCTTTTTCTCTTCATGCCAAGCTTGAGAGCTTTATTAAAGAGCAAATATTATCTCAAAAGAGCAAATTATCCGAAGACGACTTACCAGCCATGTCCAGCGACACCAGACCCTGCCCGACCTGCCAGACGGGCTCCATTTCCAGCGGCGGCCTGCACGCTAAGTGTGAGGTCTGTCTCGGGGCTCACCACGCTGGCCTGGCCTTGACCCCGCAGGCCTCGTGCCCGTTCTGTGCCGCTCTGCCCGTGGCGGAGAAGATTCGCCGGGTCGAGTACTTCACTCCCGCCGCCGACGAAGAATTTCCAGTGGCTGACTCCTACCCGCTGGACAAGGCTTTGGTTTTCTTCGACGCCGGTCAGGAGCCGGCTGGCTTCAACCGGCTGGATGACGTCACTGACAGCGAAAACTACGATGAGGCGGCGTCCCTCCTAGACATAACGGAGGTCGACGAGCTTCGCTCAGCGGGTCCTTCTGCCCCAGTGGCTTCTCGCTCCTCCCTGCCAGCAGTAAGAGCACTGCTCCAGGAGCTGCCCGCCATCATTTCTGCGTCAGCAGCCCGCAAGGGGCTAGCTGTGCCAGAACCGGCCCTGCCTGAAGCGGATGATTTGGCGGGAATTTTCGGGGCAACTCAGACACGCTGTCCAGACCCTGTCTGGCCGCGCTTCCCCGCTGCTATGAGCTGCTGGCCTGCCGCCTTCTCCGAGCCTGCCAAGCTCAAGGCGCCAGTCTCCACATATGCGCCCATCACCAAGGTCGAGGGGTTTTCCGACCAAGGCTGGCCATCCGTTCCTCCACTAGAGCCGGATTTGGCCTCGCTGTTCGGCGCCAAGAACCACCTCGCTGGCCCGCGAGCTGTTCCCGCTTCAAAACATGACCAGCTGCTGACGCGGCTCACCGACCGCGCACATCAGTGTGCCTTTCAGACCGGCGCTGCAGGGAATAACATCGCCCTTCTTGCCTTCGGCGTCTCCAAGATGATGGAGGAGCTGGAAGCTCCCGAGGAGTCGAAAGCCGTCATAACTAAGACTGCTGATGCCATCCTCAATCTGTGTGCTGCTGTGCTCACCGGTTCTGCTCGCATCGCTGCCTGGCAGACCCTCATCCAGCGAGCGATCTGGCTGAAGGCCCTGCCCTCCATTCCGGAACATCTGCAAAGGGAGATGCTGGATGGCCCCATCACCACCGATGTTCTGTTTGGTCCCCATCTTAGGGGCGTCATTGAGAGGGCTCAGAAGACGGCCGAACTATCGGCTACGGTGCGAGACCTGGTCCACCCTCGGTCAGCCTCGCACTCCGGCCGTTCAGCCAGAGGATGGGACGAACGGCGCGGAAGCTTCAGACGTCCAGCTGCACCGCCCGCTCCACGGAGCCGGCCTCCCGCTTCGGCTCCACATCAGCGGGACCAGCGAGATGGCGGACAACGGTTCCGGCGGGGCCAGCAGACGCCGTCTTGGCAGTCCCAGGTGCAGGAGCCTCGCCGAAAGCAGCCACGGAAGTGACTCTTTGGGGGGAATGTGTGTGTTACTGATTGTTCTGATGTTGTTGGTTTTGAAATAAAACCCAAAAAACGTCACTCAAAGAGCTCAATCCTACAGTCCTCCGCAGAATCCTCTGCCGAGTTTTCACACATGTTCCCCACACCAAGCACTGCTGCACGCACACATGTTCCTGCAGGTAGTCATAATACACGGCCAGCCGTAAGGGTGCGCTCCATTTGCGCTCTGGCCCCAGCATCCGGCCAGGCCCAACTCGTCCCGCTCTCCCCACGCCGTTGGGTGGGGCGGGATGTCATGTCGCTGTCTCGACCACGCGCGGCGGCACAGTGCGCGGCTCCATCCGCTTGCACTCTGTCGCCCCCGTGCACAGGCCCAGCTCCCACTCGTCCTTCACTCTCGGACTCCACGCTCCGCGGTGTGGACCAGCCTGTTCCAGCTGTTTCGCACTTGCCCTTTCGAGCGCAGCCCTCCATGGGTCGCCCCCAGTTCTCTGGTACGGGCGACGGCGGTAAGGGCGCATGCACAACCCTCAGACGTTGTTCACGTGACCGCGCACACTCGTCTATTGTCGGAACGCGCGCACGAGTGGCGCCGCCTTTGCATCATGAGCAAATGGATTTCGGACACCATTCATTGCGGTCACACACTTCATTTTCAGGCCACTCCACCTCCCTTCAACGGGATCGTGGAGACGCCGTTCACATCGCAAGTACAGTCTCAGGCGCTAGAGCTGGAGCTGCGGGAACTTCTGTCCAAAGACGCTATTTCCCGAGTCCCTCGCGGACAAGAACTCTCGGGTTTCTACTCCCGCTACTTCGTAGTACCGAAGAAGTCGGGAGGAATGAGGCCGATTCTCGACCTGTCCCTGTTCAACTGCTCCATAGCAGTAATGCATTTCCGCATGTTAACGATGAGACAAGTCCTGGAATATGTGCGCCCCGGGGATTGGTTCATGTCAATCGACCTGAAAGACGCATACTTCCACATACCAGTAGTTCCAAACCACCGGAAGTTTCTGCGTTTTTCGTTCAAGGGAGTTCAATATCAGTTCAATCGCCTCCCTTTCGGCTACTCGCTAGCCCCGCGCACTTTCTCCAAATGTCTGGAGACCGCGCTGCAGCCACTGCGCACGGAGGGAATGAGGGTCTTATTTTACCTGGACGATCTTCTCCTGTGCGCTCGGTCCGAGGACGAGGCGTCACAGCAAACCAGGAGGTTGACAGAGCATCTGTCAACCCTAGGGTTTTCTATAAACTGGGAAAAGAGCTCCATCCTTCCATCCCAGTCGATTGTGTATCTAGGGGTGGAGTTGGACGCAAGAGCGGCAGATCTCTCCACGGTGATCTCCCGTGTTCAACCCCGCAAGATCATGAGAGCCCGGTTAGTCATGAAACTCCTGGGCATGATGTCCGCAGCCCATTCAGTAGTGCCGCTAGGTTTGCTGCGCACGAGGCGCTTGCAACGCTGGTTCGTCCGCCTCCGGGTACACCCAATACGTCAGAAGAGACGTATGTTGAGGATTCCCCCTTCAGTGGGCGGGGACCTCGCTCACTGGGGGAACCCCTGCATCCTCTCATGCGGGGTTCCCATCGGACGTCCTGCGTCACACGTATCTGTGTTTACGGATGCGTCACTGTCGGGGTGGGGGGGCACGTGCTTGTCCCACACGGTGGCAGATCGCTGGCCCTCCCACACGCACGAGCACATAAATGTGTTGGAGCTTATGACAGTGAGGAATGTGATCAGACACTTCGCTGCCCTTCTCGAGGGCCGTCATGTCGAAGTTCACACAGACAACCGGGTAGCGGCAGCCTACATAAATCGCCAAGGGGGAGTTCGATCCCTCCCACTGTTGCGTGTCGCCACAGATTTACTGTGTTGGACACATGTCCACCTGCTGTCCATCAGAGCCATCTACATTCCGGGGGTACTGAATGTAGCGGCAGACATCCTGTCGAGAGGGGGACCCCGCGACTCCGACTGGCGTCTACATCCTGCACTGATATCACAGATCTGGATCAGGTTCGGGGAACCGTCTGTGGATCTGTTCGCGGCTCGCGAAAACGCTCAGTGTCGCCTGTGGTTTTCCCTGAGTCCCCGGGACGGACCCGCGCTCGGGGCGGACGCCTTCTCACACCAGCCCTGGCCTCAAACGCTCCTTTACGCGTTTCCACCAGTCCCTCTGATTCCCCGTCTCCTGGACCGAATTCGGTCGGAACAGCTCTCGGTGATTCTGGTGGCTCCCAGGCGCGTGTCCGCGTCATGGTTTCCGGACCTGCAAGTGCTAGTGTCCGGCTCCCCGTGGAGGCTCCCGTGGAGGGCGGACGCCCTTCTCCAGGCGGATGGGATAATCAAACATCCTCCGGAAATAGGCCAACGGCTGTGGGTCTGGCCGCTGAGCGGTCACGCTTAGAGGCTTCTGGGCTGCCGCATGATGTGGTGGCCACGATTCAGAGTGCGCGGGCGCCCTCTACCATTGCCTCTTACGCTGCTAAATGGGCAGCTTTCCAGAACTGGTGCGCAGAACGGAATGTTCAAGCGCTCTCCTGCCAGCTGGCGGATGTTCTATCGTTTTTGCAGATACTGATGGACAGGGGCCTCGCATTCAGCACTGTTAAGACATATGCTGCAGCTATCTCATCATGTCATCAGGGTTTTGGAGATAGATCTGTTTTCAATCATCCCCTCACAAAACGTTTTCTAAAAGGTGTCAGAAGGAACAGACCTGTGTCCCGCCCGCTTTTTCCCCAATGGGATCTAACGGTGGTTCTGCACGGCTTATCTGAAGCTCCATTTGAACCCTTGGACCAGGTCTCACTCAAGTTCCTGTCGCTTAAAACTGCATTGCTGCTGGCGCTAGCATCAGTTAAGAGAGTGAGTGACCTAACCGCCCTCTCAGTGGCTCCCGCATGCCTCAGGATCCGGGAGGATGGCGGGTCTGCTGTTTTATGCCCCAACCCAGCCTTTGTGCCCAAAAGCATTAATGCTTCCTTCAAATCCAGGTCAATTTCATTGGCTGGACTTTTTCCTCCTCCCCATAATTCTGAGGAGGAGGCGGCTTCTCACCTTCTCTGCCCGGTGCGCGCGCTTGCACGATATGTGTCACGCACTTCAGGGATTCGTCGCTCACAAAACCTGTTTGTGCACTACAGGGAGTCTTCCCTTGGTCAGGCGCTGTCGGCCCAGCGCCTTTCACGCTGGCTGTGTGACGCCATTTCCCTCGCTTACACATCATCAGGGCGGGATCCCCCTGAGGCACTCAGGGCTCACTCGGCCAGAGGGATTTCCTCTTCGATGGCGCTCCTCAGTGGTGTGTCAATGGAAGACATTTGTCAGGCTGCTTCATGGGCTTCACCCTGTTCCTTTACTCGTTATTATTTACGAGATGTGTCTTCAGGTTCCATCACTCGTTCAGTGCTTGGACCCCAGCAGGCTAAATGAGTGCTTATGGCACCTCATTGGCCTTGCTGAGATGGATTTTATCCTCTTGTGGATGATGTTTTTTAGTGGGGGCCCCTCTCTTATCGTGCCTGCCTCAGTCTTTAGGCCTGGTCTGAGGCTGAACGTCCCCCACTAGAGGAGATTTGATTGGGTGTGTCCAATGGTTGTGTTAACCAGTGGGGCGTAAACCCATCCAGCTGCGCTTTATTCCAATAGCAGCTAGCTTAAGGGCTAAGACTAGACGAAATAGAACGTTGGTTACGTATTGTAACCCCAGATTCTATGAGTCTAGTCACAGCCCTTAAGCCACTGGCCCCACTGGTTATGATGGGAAAAAGAGCCATTGGAGGTGAGCATTGGGGTCACTGCGGTTATATACAACGAGGGGGCCCACTATTGGTGGGCGTACATTTAAGCTCTTCATGATTGGCTGATGCGGAGATCATCTTTCCAATAGCAGCTAGCTTAAGGGCTGCGACTAGACTCATAGAATCTGGGGTTACAATACGTAACCAACGTTCTTTGCCTCCCACAGTTGAAAATTGTAATGACTTTCTTCACTTTTTTGTTGATAAGGTTACAGCTATTCGAGCTGCCATTACAAAATCACCACCTGACCCGCTACTCCCAGAGCCGCCCCAGGCTACACTGGAAACATTTGAGACTGTATCCTTATCGGACTTGGAAATACTGGTCGCTCGGCTTAAACCATCTGGCTCTCCTTGTGATGTGCTGTCCCTTAGAATTTATAAAGAACTCTTTCCAGTGATAGGCCCTTTACTTTTGGCAATCATAAATGGCAGTCTTACCTCTAGTATGGTTCCGTCTTCGTTTAAGAAGGCTGTTATTCATCCTATGTTAAAAAAGCCGGGGCTGGATGTGACAACTTAGCTAATTACAGGCCCATCTCAAAACTCCCTTTTCTTTCCAAACTGCTGGAGAAGGTCGTGTATTCATAGGTGGTTGCCTTTATGGACACAAATGATTTATGGGAGACCTTTCAGTCAGGGTTCAGGGCAGGGTTCATGTCCAATATAATGATAATGGTTACTAATATTTTAAACTATCAGGTCATATTTCAATGTATTCGCTACAATCGTCCATGAAGAAAATTGAATACATAACATTACCATTAGATCAAGATTTTTTGACAGCATGTGAAATTCCCCAAAGACTAACACGCAAAGACCTCAAAAACAACCAAAGTTAGAAGTGGCTTTGCCACATACTAAGCACAGAGGGGGTTTCTTTTCTCTGGTGTTGTAACAGCTGCGGAGGAGAAACAAAAGCTGTAACCACATATTAGCATTTGGCTGAAATGGGCCTTAAAAGTCTTCATCATCAGAACTGCATAAAAAGAGGGGAAACACACTAACACACAGACAAGAATAATCAAGATTTTTGCACATCTGTGCACATTCCTGCAATTGTCAGCACAGGATGATTCTGGAGTGCGCACAGGCTACATATCAACAACTCACCAAAATTAAATAAAGGAACATCTGCAAGTGCAGTTTCTCACTGTGACAAAAAACGTTCCAAAACTCATTTTTATCTCAGCTCACGCTGAGACTGTTGCTTGTTCTGGCTTCTATCCACTTGGGGAACGAGGTTTGTTGCTGCAATCAAGAGATGTAAATCTGAGATCTCCCTGATGATATAGAGCAGATCTTTATACATGTGGTAGCGTTCCATTTTTGGAAAGAAACAGGAGTTTTGGTCCCAATTTCTTTATCCTCTGGACTGTTTTTTTATTTTTTTTTTCATTTGGCTTCCCTGAAGCTGTCTTGAATTTCTTTAGCCAATTTTAATCTCAAACTGCTCCTTGCTTTAGATCCTATTGAGGTCTTGGAATAGGAAACTTGCTTTTATGCTTTTGCGTCTCAGAATTTGAAGAGAAAAAAATGCAAAACCTGAAACACAACCCAAGAAACGCTATGTGCTGACTAAATGGTTGACTTTAACTAATTTTAATAGGCCAGGGCTATGCAATTTCCTTTAAACTCATTGTTTATCGCAAAAGTATGGTCCAAAGCTAAGCGGTGTACTGCTGTTTGTTGCTATGGTGACCACCCAACCATACATTCAGCCCAAACTGTAAGATGAACATCTGTCATTTCTCTGTCAATGCTGCTACAGGAACCAGGAGCCAGCAGTTCTCACAACACTCAAGTTTACAACACCTCCTCGCTCTGTTGACCAGACTGTCTCGGTTTGCTCAGACTACATAATTCAGGTTTCATTTGATTCCAGGCCGCACGTAGGTGGGATTCCTGATGGTGCTGCAAGCAAGTGTGTGTCAGGTGTCTATGTTTGCAGATGATGTTTTATTATGCGTTTGCAGGTGTTTAGTCTGCACGTCCAGCTGGCACACAGAGATGCAAACAGGGAAGGGAGGTGGTGGGACTGTCTGAGTCTAAAAGAAGTACTAGGAGAAAGAAAGACATGTGGATATAGGAGGCAAAGCAAAGCGGTTATGAACTCTTTGTATTCCCATTAGTTCTTGTTGAGGTTGATGCTGAAAGTGTGTTGTACTGTATACTGTCATAAACGTTGAACAAACCCAATGATGACGCATCGTGGAACCATACTTCGATTTACTTTGTGAGGTGGCTATTGGTGCTTTGATCCCAGCTTCCACCACCACACATTGGAATATCCCTGAGCAAGACACTGATCCCATGATGCCCAGCTGTTGTGTAAAACTGGACGGTCTAAAAGGCTAGAAAAGCCATTTATAAATGCTTCCCTGTTTAACCACAGAAGAAATCCCCTTAAATAATCACTTACCATTGATGAAATACTCTCAGTCGTTTAGTTTGGTGACAGAAAATACAACTTCTGGAATGAAAAATAAATGAGTGAAATTAACTAATGCTCCATTTCCTCAACAAGAAGTCAGTATTCTTCATTAATTCATAGTTTATGCTTCAAACTAATTAATTTACCAAATCAGTGGCAACAGAGGTGAGTAGATGTTGTTTGGTGCCACTGGTTTTGTTTACACCATCTCTGTCAGTAAGTGTTTCAGTAGCAAAGAGCAGAAAGGCCACTGCTGACTTTATTACATCTGAGGCCCATTTGTTGAGGTTATGTTTTGTGGTTTCAAACTAGCTTTTAGAGCTTTTTCTCTGTTGTTTCCATTTTCTTTTATTGTGTTGTTTACTCCTTTAAACTATCAATAGATAGTATTTTAAACTTTAAAGGGATACTTGCAATTTTTTAAACATTTTAAAGTAATTTTCTTGACCCAGTAGGTGTTAAAAAGACCATTTACGAGATTAATGAAATGTCAGTCAGACTTCCACTACCATCTGTGGTAGAGCTGAGGAAAATAATCAAATAATCGATGCATCGGGATGCGGACATAAACGATTCTGCATCATAGAAGAGTACGCCATAATCGATTATAGTGGAATGTAGTTTTGTTTTTTTAATGGCAGCACCAGCGCAGATCCAAATCTGTCAGAGTGAGCGTCCTCCACATTTACCTCCGCCTTAATGTGGTACTGCAGGGCTGAGCGCTAGAGTTGTCACCCGAGACCAAACCGGAACCGAATCAGCCCGACCGGTTCTGTTGGATTTGGGCCGTGAATTATGTTAATTGAGCGGGTTGTCGTGCGGCGCGCTCCGCTCGCTCGATCAGAGAGAGAGAGAGAGACACTGTCTGCTCAGAGAGACGATCGGAGGACGCTCCTCCAAACACGCGTTATTATTTTCATAATTTAATTATTATTTCTCCTGGAAGCGCTCAGTCAGACTGCTTGTTGTAATGTAGGGAGAGCCGGTCTTGGGGAGGGGGCGGGGTCAGTGACAGCAGCTGCAGCGTGATCGTCTGTCTCTTTTATTTAGGGACACGGAGAAGTTAAAAGGAGAGAGAAATAGAAGTTCTTGTTCCACTTTATTATTTTGTGTCATGAAGATAAACTGATGTTAAACTCATCTTAAAGAGAAACTGGGAGGAAGCTTTGGTTCATTTTAAGTTACAGGAGGTCTTGTCTCCAATCTGCTCCTCCAGAGACAGCATGGACATGAGGGTCACATGGCGAGGGTCCCACAGGACAGGTTAGTGGAAAGGTTTGTAGTTAGCTGGTTAGTGAAGGAGATCCATCAGCTGGGTAATTTAATCCTAATCCAGCCCACAGCCTTCTGCTGGTGTTATTATCAGAAAGAATAAAACACACATCTTAAATATTATTGGAAGTGTAGAATTTGTTTTGTGTTTTATTATTTTCTGCATCAAACAGAACTTGATTCATTCTCCAACATTTCAGAAACGAACCGCTGGGTTCAAATAAAATAACAAACTAAGTCAAACATTTCATTTGGTGTTATTTCTGACACCCTTCAACTGTGGCATAAATATTTGACTCTAGAGCTGCTCAGAGACATTAAACACTCATATATGAACCCATTATGGATTTTATTATTACATTATGTGTCCTGTAGGTTTTCAGTACTTTTTAGATTTTGTGAGTTTTTGCAAAGCGTGTTTTTCTCAGCCTGAGGCGTGGTGTTGAACCAGGAAACAGATGTTTTACTTTGTTAAATCTTCTTAAATGTTTAAAATGTTTTGTCCTAACCTGTTGTGAATGGAGAGCTTTTGAGGGATGGCAGGTTGTGTCAATTACGTTTTAGATAAAAAAAATAAAAAGCAGTTATCTGACATCTTCTATTTATCGATGAAAACAAATCAATATGAAATAATCGTGATGCATCGTGATGCATCGGGATATCGAATCGAATTGAATCGTTGACCCAATAATCGTAATCGAATCGAATCGGGAGACAAGTGAAGATTCACACCTCTAATCTGTGGTCAGAATACAGCATTTGCAACTTCAGGGTGCCCATCCAGTCTGTTGGAGCTTACATACCTGGTGCTGCAGTCTGGTTACAGCATGTTTCCTGCATGTTTTAGATTGTGAACACAGCTGATTTGTTTTATTTAGAGACGAATCACTCCTGTAGACACTAAAGAAGGCTAGTGAGACATTTCAGCTTTCAGATTAAAGTGTTAAAAAGATGAACTCATAGTGAGGAGATAAGTGAAACCTTCAGTTCTACTAAATGGACACTAAGAGGAGAGGTGCTAAAAGCTATCCAATACTGCTTAGTCTTACTTTAAGCCAGAACTTTAACATTGATCTCAGTTATAACTGGGTTAGAAACTAGAACAGTTTCATATTTGACACCACTCTGCAGCCCTCTGCTGACCAACAACCACACTAGGTAGTTTTGCGGAGTGGATAGGTGTTTCAGGGGAAGTTTTTTACCTGCTTTATGGCTTTTAGCTGTAATGCTAGCGGTTAGCATTATAGTTTGCTGATCATCAATAAAAAGAGGAGGAAAAAGAAGAAGTTTGTTTCTTCTGTTGGCAGCATGGCAGAGCCTGAAAGTAAAAGTAAGAGAGTTATGTCTTTGGAGCTGAAGCAAAGAGCTAAAACCAGAGTGAACATCGGTGCGACCTACACTAGTTTGAGGAAGCTAAAGGAGGCTACTAAATCATCAACTGATGGTGACCCGGCTTTGTTGCTACTGGACTTGTAAGTAATAATATTTTTTGTCCAACTGTGTGGATCTTTCTACTTTGTAGTTTATCTTAGTATTAGCTCGCTCATTGAAAGTGACAGTATTTTTTTTCTGGTGATAGGGGGCAGTAGATACCTAAATTGTTGCAAGCAAGCAGTATTTTTGTGTTGGAGTAAAGCCTGATTTATGCTTCTCCGTCTGCGTCAGTGCTGAGACACGCAACGCCATTATCCGTCCTTGCGTAGGGCACGCAAGTACGTACGGAGCCGAGCCCACTTTTTTAAACATCTGTCAAACGAGACGGATTACGCAAGCTTGTGATTGGTCAGGACGCCACTGTTGTTTACAGCGCCGCCATTGCAAAGAGAGCCGAGGATAACTAGCGGCAGACACGGAGCAGCTTGAAGAATAACCTCGTGAAAGAACGTTTAATTCTCCCGTGACTGGAGGAGTGAAAAGATGCGCAGCAAGCGTTTTATTTGTGGACGGAAATGACAGGAAACGTGGGTTTAGAGGTGGGGAGCGCATGAAGCGGTGGGAGAATGAGAGACAAATATGTCCGTGTTAAAAGTCTCTTATATACACAAAAAACACAATATAAACACACGATCTTGGACCGATACATGACAGGATACCACAGAACAGCTCTACACCCTCTGTGGTCCTGCCGGGCAATTGCTTTGCAACACTCTCCAGGAGACGGAGAAGTAAAAGAGCAAAATGCTTCCATCAATCCGTGCGTGTCGGTCCCTTGCGGAGCTGACGGAGAAGCATAAACCAGGCTTAAGACCTTACCAACGAATGTCCAATAGGGTCAAAAGCCCTGTGGAGTGCAAACTTCAGCAAAATAACAAGCACATCAGACTCCCTTTCATCACTGGCAACAAGTGAAGAGGTAAATGTATAAAACAACAACATTTAAGAATGATGAATGTTTTGTAACTGTTTGTTACAAATCAGTAAATGCATTTTGTCCTCATGGGCTCCCGTAGAAGGAAACATGGCATCTTATATGGCGCCGCTCCAAAGACCCGACCTGGTCCCATGTATTTTTGCCCTGATTTTTATGGTTATGGTTGTTGTGAAGCCGCCAATATTTTTCAACAACTGGGCATCATTTAAATAATTTCCAACAACATTTTCATGGATATTTCCATAAATTAATGATGCAAACGACACATTGTCTCTTTAAGTGTTACCTCGCTGTTGGCGCTAGCTATAATTTCACCCAGTAGGGCAGAGAAGCTCGAAACTGCTCTGCGTTACTTTAAATGAGTTTTGTCTAAGTTGTGATGTTGTTTGATGGTGGTGCACAAATTAAAGATTTCTATCAAATGGTTCCAATTGTTTACCAATGTCGGTCTTCCAAAACACACGTGATTTAGCCTTTTACCTTTTAATCATGTTCACCATCAACACACCAACTACTTAAGATTCTTTATAGCCCCCCTCCCCACCTATTTCCATTAGTACACAACCAGATTAACGTACAGCCCTTCACACACACACTGACCATCTGTAACAAGGCCCTTGTGTGCTAAGCCTTAATGGAAAGGCTGTGCTTTTTAGAGCACAGAAGCCACTCGACAGTCAGGCTGATGGTCTGCTTCAGTTCTCTGGGCCAACATTTGAAAGACAACACTGGTGAGAAAGCAGCTCTGGAGCAGACCACCCGCCTCTATCAGGCGGCCCACACTCAGAACAACAGGTATTTTTAGCTAACAACTGGAGTTTAGTTCCCCTCATTTGATTGCTAAATGTTTTTGGTATAAATACTGTCACCATACCAGGGATACTCTTAAACATACAAGTACGCCTGTTAAGGAAAAACTTATGTTTATTAGTTCTTGATCATGGACTCAATCAACTGAATGTAAATGCATTGCTCTATGCCTCTCTGCACGCTCACTCATTCAGACACACCCGCATAAGCCACTCACATTCATACACACACGCACATTCTTGACCCCCCCCCCACACACACACACACACACACACACACACACATTCAGTGCGTTTACATGCAGCCAGTAACCCTTTTAAAACCCGAATATTCACAATAACCCGGTTCCGCAGGTCCTTGTAAACACCGCCAAAAACCCGGATATGCTCATAACCGGGTTTTTAAAAACCCGGTTACTACACCTGGGGTAACCCTTTTCTAACCCGAATGTTCGGTCGTGTAAACGCATACCGGGATATCCCCATCAAAGCGTGTGTTCTGCGCATGCTCTATTCGCAAGGAACCTTGGTCTTTTGAGTAGCGAGACGTCTTGTATGCGCCAGAACACCGGAAGTAAACAACAAGTTGGGAGCAACATGGCGAGTCGCGGCACAGCACCACACTTTGAGTGATGAGGAAACTAAAGCGCAAAGAAACGCGGTCGCTGTCTCTTCCGAACTGGGAAACATGTTGTTGTTTTCACGGATACTGGAACAAGAAGAACAGGAAATGATGCATATTGCGTCTGGACGTAGTTCATACGTCCTGACGCTACCCCAACGCCCGCATTTACATCGGGTTATGCAAGTTAGGGGTAACTCTTTCTATTTATGCTTGTAAACGGGTTACTCTGATCAACTCAGAAACCCGAATACCGACCTTAACCCGATCATAACCCGGATATTGGCTGCATGTAAACGTAGTCAATCTCTCCCTCTCTATAAATAAACTCTGTGACCGGATGTTCGGTGCGTTATGCTTCGAGTATCTTGCCACAGTTATAACTGTTTGACTTGTTGTTCATTGTCTCCTCTCTTCTCTACAGGAAATGGGTTATTGATGAACATATTGATAAAATCCATGACAACGCCCAAAGGA
The DNA here is from genome assembly GCF_043380555.1 of Nothobranchius furzeri. Lineage (NCBI taxonomy): Eukaryota > Metazoa > Chordata > Actinopteri > Cyprinodontiformes > Nothobranchiidae > Nothobranchius > Nothobranchius furzeri. The sequence goes on along the minus strand of NC_091744.1, from coordinate 9,657,622 downwards.
CTAATGGTGTATTGTTTTTCTTCTGTTCTGTAGGCTGTTTTTTACACAACAGGTGACACATGAGTCTTTCAGCAAGCAGCAGTAGATAGAGTTGATTGTCTCACCAAAGTACAGTAGACTTGGAAAGCCAGAACTAAAACATCAACTCTGATTTTAGAATGTTTCTGTCTTTGGCGAGTTATTGAAGGAAGAATTAATTTAGAAAGCTTATCAGAGCCTGAAAAGGCATGGGCTTTAGAGGACCTCTGAACCTGAATTTCATAACATCTGATAACGTGTCTTCACCAGATTCTGAAGCTGAGGTCAGACTGTCCTCTCCCTGATTCAGCAATCTATATGTTTTCAAGACAAAATGGAAAAAGAAAAAATGTTGGCTAACACCTTTCTTATCACAAATAATAACAAACATTGGGGGCTGTTTTCTTGAGTTTACGAATGTCATTTAAATTTAAAGTCGATCTGGTGGTGGGAGCATTACAGATTTGGTTTTGGTTGATAAAATTCCCAAGGAAAGCATGTTTTGTTTTGCAGTCAGAAATGTGTGTTTTTCGCTTTAATCACAATTAGGTGAAACCAGGAAACCTGAAGCCTCGGTGGCGAAGAGAATCAGCTTTTGCTTTTGGTGCAGACATTTTTCAGAGTCTCCTGTTGTGTTTAAAGAGCAAGGCCCCCCCAAATCAACTTTTTTTGCTGAAATGAGTGTCTAATCGTAGACACATGTAGTCAATAATTTGGTACTTTAGTGCATCTTAGTTAAAATTTAAATATTCTGCTTGAAACTGTCAGTGTTGCAGTGTCTTCAGTAAAAAAAACTCTGCACTGCATTTGAATTTAAATCTGCCATCGCTATTTGCTAAGAGGTACACTTTGACATTAGCTGGTACATTATGATGTCACAATGTTGATGTGAGCGTGTGTGTGTGTGTGTGTGTGTGTGTGTGTGTGTGTGTGTGTGTGTGTGTGTGTGTGTGTGTGTGTGTGTGTGTGTGTGTGTTAGTGGCTCTGCCCTCTGGATCTGCTAGGAAACAGCATTTGGTGCATTTTTCAAACAGGAAGTGAGAGTGGGAGTTGAGTAAGACTGGTAGAGGGTGACTTGCTCTTTAAGCTTCTCTCGAGAAAACTTTAGTTTCATTAAACTTTCACCAATCATCATTTTTTTTACAGTATGTTCTGCTGGATTTCTCCTAAAGTAAATATTACTTATATAGAAGTTCGTTGAAACAAGCCTTCAGGAGTTCTTATGCTCCACCACACACACTAAAACAAATTTTGCTCTTAATCTTTCTCCGTCTCCTTTTCCAACAATAACAAGACCCAGGTCTGTGACTCAGTCCTTCCTGCCTGCTCTCTTCATCTCCACCTCACGGGACTTTCCTTCACCCTTCTCCTCCTTCATTCTGAGGGAGTTTGGATGCTTTTCAAAGTCTTTCCTCATAAAATACGATCCACTTCATGTCACCCCCTTTTTCAAAATGCTATTGAGCGTATTGTTTTAGTTGTTAAGCTTGTACTTTATTTCCCTAAATGTGTTCTTTACAGATTAAAATCCTGTTTTTGTTGATGGTGTGCATTTAATTTCTCACCAACATTGTATTTATCATCAATTTGTACTCCTGTTCTATTTGTTGTGTTATGATGGATCCTTGTGTCAGATTTCCTAATTTGTCAGAGTTAGCTAACACTGTGATGTCACAATTATCAAAAATAAATACTGACACAAGTATTATTATTCTCAAGCCTTAATTAATGAAGCAGAGGTTCACTGAGAAAAAATACAATTGGTCACCCTGAGTTTCACATGCTTGCTGAATGTAAAAATAGTCTCCAACACCTGTCGCCTGGATTACCCGCCAAAAACGTCTCAGGGAAAAAATTATGTTCATGGACTCACTCCTCTTGTGTCTGCAGAAGGCTGTCTTGTTTTCGCGTCCAGGAGAAAGCAGAGCGTGCCTTGGCTAGTAGACGCTAACTGTTAGCATTGGCAATTCCACGAGATGGCGGAACTCATTCAAGTTTATGTTATTTGTGGAGATAAAACAACAATGTTGCATTTTTTCCCTAGAAGAGTGAACAAAGGTAAATGATGAATCATGTTGCTGTTAGTCAGAGGTGAGACGTTTAAATATGAATTTTAAAGAATAAGATGCCTCTTCACTCCTTCAGCTAACTTCTACTTCCTGAAACAGGAGTGCCAGAGGGTTTTTTTTTTCACACAAAATGACTCACAAGGCATTCATTCATGCCAGAGACTACAGCGTATTCATTTAAAAGAGATTCCATTGATTTTAAATCCAGAGCTTCATAAATTAATGTGCAAATCCACTGGCTTACTATCCACAACTCACACATTGCTCATGTTTGTTGCTCACACCATTGACCTAATGAGGATATTTATTTGTTAATTCAATTCAAGTTTATTTGTATAGCGCCAAATCACGACAAGAGTCGTCTCAAGGCACTTCACATAATAAAACATTCCAATTCAGGTCAGTTCATTAAGCCAATCAGTAAAAAGTTTCCTATATAAGGAGCCCAGAAAATTGCATCAAGTCACTGACTAGTGTCAGTGACTTTACAGCAATCGTCATACTAGGCAAGCATTTGGCGACAGTGGAGATGAAAACTCCCTTTTAACATGAAGAAATCTCCAGAGGATCCTGGCTCAATATAAGCAGCCATCCACCACGACTCACTGGGGATGGAGAAGACAGAGCAGACACACACACACACACACACACACACGCACACGCACGCACGCACGCACACACACACACACACACACACACACACACACGGAACATTTTGTAGAGACACTTCTCTTCTGGGGATGATGGAAAGAAATCCATCATAAATGAAACCTTTAGGCTTTATGGTGTCTACTTGGTTTAAAGGTTCAGGTTGGGGGTAGCAAGTACAGTTGTGGCCAACAGTTTTGAGAATGAGACAAATATAAGTTTTCACAAAGTTTGCTGCTAAACTGGTTTTAGATCTTTGTTTGGTTGTTTCTGTGATGTACTGAAATATGATTATAAGCACTTCATATGTTTCAAAGGATTTTATCAACAATTACATGACATTTATGCAAAGAGTCAGTATTTGCAATGTTGGCCCTTCTTTTTCAGGACCTCTGCTATTCGACTGGGCATGCTCTCAGTCAACTTCTGGGCCAAATCCTGACTGATAGCAACAAATTCTTTCATAATCACTTCTTGGAGTTTGTCAGAATTAGTGGGTTTTTGTTTGTCCACCCACCTCTTGAGGATTGACCACAAGTTCTCAGTGGGATTAATCTGGGGAGTTTCCAGGCCATGGACCCAACATTTCAAAGTTTTGGTCCCTGAGCCACTGAATGATCACGTTTGCCTTCTGGCACGGTGCTCCATCGTGCTGGAAAATGCATTGCTCTTCACCAAACTGTTGTTGGATTGTTGGAAGAAGTTGCTGTCAGAGGGTGTTTTGGTATCATTCTTTATTCATGGTTGTGTTTTGGGGCTAAATTGTGAGTGCACCCACTCATGAGTGCCCTCATCTCTCCTCCACTCGCACACTGAGCACCGGCTCCCCACAGGGCTGTGTGCTGAGCCCCCTCCTGTATTCTCTGTACACCCACGACTGCAGTCCGACCCACAATAACACTCTCATCATCAAGTTTGCTGATGACACCACGGTGGTCGGACTCATTTCGAAGGGAGACGAGGCAGAGTACAGAGAGGAAGTCCTGAAGTTGGCAGCATGGTGTTCAGAAAACAACCTGTCCCTGAACACCAAGAAAACAAAAGAGCTTATTGTTGACTTCAGGAGACACAGCACTGACTTGGCCCCCATCTACATCAACGGGGAGTGTGTGGAGAGGGTCCACACCTTCCGGTTCCTTGGTATCCTCATCTCTGCTGACATCTCCTGGGCGGAAAACATCTCATCGGTCATCAAGAAGGTCCAACAGCGGCTGCACTTCCTGAGAGTCCTCAGGAAGTACAAACTGAACACCGACCTGCTGCTGACCTTCTACCGCTCGTCCATTGAGAGCCTGCTAACCTACTGTATCACGGTATGGTACGGCAGCTGCACCAAGGTGGATAGAGTGAGGGTTCAGAGTGTCGTAAAGACAGCACAGAAGATCATCGGCTGTCCTCTCCCCTCCATGATGGACATTTATTCCTCCCGCTGTCTCAGTGGGGCAGCAAACATCATCAAGGACAGCTCCCACCCTGGCTTCAACATGTTCAGACTGCTTCCCTCAGGGAAGCGCTACAGGTGCATTAATACAAAAACCCACAGACTCAAAAACAGTTTCTTCCCCAAAGCAATAACCACCCTGAACTCACACATGCACCGATAACACAGCCCCCCACTTCCCACTTCCTCCATTGACCACCACTATCTATTGATACCAAATTCCATGTGCAATAATTGTATATACATAACATTACTGTCCATATGTACATAGCGCTGCAGAACTGTACCCCCCACCACCACCACCCCCCCACCCCCAAGTATGTTTGTTTTACACTGAGTAGGAGATGCTCTGTATCTCACTTTACACCTGTATAGTGACAATAAAGGCATTCTATTCTGTTCTATTCTCCCTTGGATGAGAAGCAACCCCACACATAAATGGTCTCAGGATGCCTTACGGTTGGCATGACACAGGACTGACAGTAGTGCTCACCTTTTCTTCTCCGGACAAGCCTTTTTCCAGATGCCCCAAACAATCAGAAAGGGGCTTCATCTGAGAATATGACTTTGCCCCAGTCCTTAGCAGTCCATCCGTCATACTTTTTGCAGAAGATCAGTCTGTCCCTGATGGGATTTTTTTGGAGCAAAGTAGCTTCTTTGCTGCCCTTCTTGACACCAGGCCATCTTCCAAAAGTCTTTGCCTCACCGCAGCTGAATCTTCGTTAGGAAACAATCCTGGCACTTGCCGGACTTTCTTGGATGCCCTGAAGCCTTCTTAATAAGAATTGAACCTCTTTCTTTGAAGTTCTTGATGATCCTATAAATTGTTGATTTAGGTGCAATCTTAGTAGCCACAATATCCTTCCCTGTGAAGCCATTTTTATGCAATGCAATGATTTCAAGCATCAACCTCCTTTTGACATGTCAAGTCTGCCATTCTAACCCAGTCAGGCCAACATAATGATCTCCAGCCTTGTGCTCATCAACATTCTCACCTGAGTTAACAAGACGATTACTGAATTGATCTCAGCAGGTCGTTTCATTACAGCAATAAAATGCAGTGGAAAGTTTTTGGGGAGATTAAGTTCATTTCTCTGGCAAAGAAGGACTATGCAATTCATCTGATCACTCTTCATAACATCCTGGAGGATATGCAAATTGCTATTATAAAAGCTTAAGCAGAAACTTTTCTAATTTCCCATATTTGTGTCGTTCTCAACACTTTTGGTCACAACTGTAGCTGTAATGAGAAACAAATATTAATGACTCTAGTCCTCCTTTTTCCTCCCTTCTCACCATTGAGGTTTTCTGTCCTCCTGGCTCCATCCCAGCCAGATCGTGGGAAGATACCCTTGCTTGAAAAAAAATAAATAATCAGATCAACAAAACAAGATAACATGAAGAATCTAATAAAAACAAAACTGCAGAGCTCCATCCAATCAGCACTAAGACTAAATTTAGATGTGGATGAGGAGAGGTTTGATGTCTGCATAAATTCAGCAAAAAAGAGTCTCATCATAATGTGTGTTTGTTCAATTCAATTCAATTCAATAATTTATTTCACTCAAAGTTTAAATATACAAACTTCAAATCAGAATATAAGCATTCGAGTGAAATAGGGGGAGGAAGAAGAAAAAATCTTGTATGAGCTACCCCCTTTAACTAAGACAAGATAAATAACAAAAAGTACAACATAGCCTTATACACAAAAAATAAACCACTCTCTTACTTCCACAAATAATATCACTACTAAAACATTAATCCTCCATCCTCAACTCACCAAATCATACGATTTTAGCATTTTATCTTTATACATTTTTTTGAATTGATCAGTAACTGTACATTTTTTTAATTCATCATCCAGGTTATTCCATAATTTCACACCATATATTGAAATACACATTTGCTTTAATGTAGTACGAACAAATATCCTTTTAAACTCTGGTTTCTTTCTAATCTTATCATTTTTTGGGATCAAAACAAAGAACCTTTGTAGATTAGTTGACAGTAAATTATTTCTAGCCTTAAACATAATTAGTAAAATTTTCTAGTTAACTAAGTCTTTGAATTTCATAATTTTAGATAGAACAAAATATTTGTTAGTAAGTTCTCTCGGATTTGCTTTATATAGAATTTGCAAAACTTTCTTCTGTAACAGAAACAAAGGATTAGTATTTGTTTTATACGTATTGCCCCAAACCTCAATACAATAAGTTAAGTATGGTAAGATAAATGAATAATATAATGTCTGAAGCGTTGAAATTTCTATAAAACCTTTGACTTTGTTTAAAATTCCAATAATTTTGGATATTTTTGTTTTATATATTTTATATGGGATTTCCAAGTAATTTTATGGTCCAAGAGAACCCCCAAGAATCTGACTTCATTTACTCTATCAATTAAAAAACCATCAACATACAACATAACTAAATCATTAGTTTTTCTGTTACCAAAAACCAAGAATTTTGTTGTATTCCAAATGAGAAATAATTTATTGTCATTAAACCACTTCTTAAGTTTAGACATTTCACAAACCATATTTTGAATAATAATTTCTAAATCACTTCCAGAACAATATATATTCATGTCATCAGCAAACAATATGAACTGTAATACTTTGGACACATCACAAATGTCATTTATATATAGAATAAAAAGCTTAGGGCCCAACACTGACCCCTGTGGGACACCATGTGTGAATCTGAAATTTCATCATCTAACTGTACAAATTGATTTCTATTGGTCAAATTACTTAACCAGCCATGGGCGATTCCACGTACCCCATAATCCCTCAGCTTGGAGAGTAAAATACTATGATCTATTGTGTTGAATGCCTTTTTTAAATCAATAAACAAACCCACTGTATATTGTTTTTTTTTCTATTGCTGATGAAAGTTCTTCATTTAATTTCAATAAAGCCAGGGATGTAGATTTATGTGATCGAAACCCATACTGACTCTCACCAGGAGGTTTTCCTTCTCAATAAAGTTATCTAGTTTCTGAACAAACCATTTCTCAAGCACTTTAGAAAACTGGGAAAGCACTGAGATTGGTCTATAATTATTAAACTTATGTCTATCACTATTTTTAAATATTGGAATTACTTTTTCAGTTTTCATTTTTTCTGGAAATGTACCACTCAGAACAGACAAATTACAGATATAAGTGAATGGTTTAACGACATAATCAATAGTTTTCTTTACAATCATCATGTCAATCCCTTCACAGTCTGTGGATGTTTTATTTTTACTGTTCCTAACTATCCTCAAAACTTCATTTTCACTTACATCCCCTAAAAACATAGACTGTAAAATTTTGCTCACTTCTTGTATTTTTCCAGCTTCATTGGTTTGTGTTTCCAGAGATTTGGCCAAACTTGGTCCTATGTTTACAAAAAATGAATTAAGTTCATTTACCACCTCAGCATTATCCCTCAAGATCTTATCTCCGTTAGTAAAGAAATCTGGATTACAGGCATGCTGAGACCTGGATCTTATGACACTACAACACTTGTACAACACTTTGTCAAAGTGTTGTGAATTTCACTTTTCAGTAAATACATTTAGTGGTGGGATTGTACACCAGCTTAGAGAGTTCTTCTAAGATTGCATAAATCCACTTTGACGCAGTTGCATCCCTGACAATTGCCAGAGGGCCAAGCAGTGTGCATCAATGACAGTTGCTGAGGCAAGCTGTTCCTAGAACTGCACTTTTCTGCACTGAGATGTCTAATGTTTTTCCTGTGACCTGCTTTAGCCACTCCTCCAGTTTGGAGGTCACTGTCCCAATGACCACAGGCACCACCGTAGTCTTCACTCTCCAGGCTTTCTCAAGTTCTTCTTTGAGGCCCTGGTAATTCACTAGTTTCGTGTGTTTCTTTTTCCTGGTGTTGCCATCACTTGGTATCGCCACATCAACCACAACAACTGTCCTCTGTTGTTTGTCCACCACCACAATGTCGGTTTGCCATCACCTGTTTAGTGTTCTGGATTTTGCTCGCTCGTTCTCCACCACCTTAGGGGGTGTTTCCCACTTTGACCTTGGGGCTTCCAGTCCATACTCTGCACAGCAGCTTCTATACACGATGCCAGCCACTTGGTTGTGGTGTTCCATGTATGCTTTCCCTGCCAGCATCATACACCCTGCAGTTATGTGGTGGATTGTCTTAGGGGTCTCTTGCATAGCCTACACCTTGGTGTACAGGAAAGAGAAACAAATATACTATAGTTTGAATGCTTAAGTATTCACACAGTTATTACTGGACTGCATACCCCATTAATTTACTGGAATGTAAAAGAAAACTGCCAGAAACTGAGTTTTGTCTGTTGCTTTAGATCTGGTAAATCACCATCATAGGTGGATGGAAGGAAACACCCACTAACAGAACATTAACAGACTAAGTGCTTGTTGTGTGTATGTGTGAGAGAGGGTATGTGCAGGATTCCTGTGTGAACAAGCGGTGGGGAAAGTGTGGGCTCCGTGGCTCGAGGGGAGCGGGGCAACTTTCCATGGGACTGTGCTGAGGTTTAGAGGAAGAACGGGGGCAGAAGTGATGGAGATGAGGGGGGAAAAGGAGGAGGGTTTAATGTGGACCTGAAGTAGTGTGTGAGTGTGCGGGGGCACGAGGATTACAGCTGAGGATGATTAAAATGATGGAGGGGGAAAAGAAGCAGAAGCAGTAAGGAAGCAGAAAGGTCATGTCCTCATTTTTTTCTTCAGCTACACCTCTCTCCCTCTCTCTCTCATTTACACGAGGAGGTAGAGGATGTGAGCACACTTGTGAAAGCTACCAGAGACTGCCCCTTAACTTCCACTGAACACAAACTTCATGCCTCATGCTTTCTCTCAGTGAGCCACACACAACCACATGCTGAGCTCACATGGGCTGCAAGAATCTAGATTTCAAATCATCCACCCACCCCACACACTCCTATCAAACAAACATTCGGACACACACAAATACTTCAACCATTAAAGCAACCACCTAAATACACACACCAGGAGCCAAGCTCAACAAGCACAACCAGCCGCACACGTGTTTATAAATGTACACTCAGAGATCTTGGAATGGGAGTAAGGGGGTTTCCAGCCTGATGCTGCACAGCTGCAAAACGACACCCAGCACACTGCTGTCCAGACGCAGAGTGATGATCTCATCAGATGGGAGTGGTTAGGAAAACTAATCGCACACATCTAGAAGCAGATTGTTCAAAACTTCATACAGGAAAATGCTGGAAGTTTGGTGCAAAAAAAAAGGGACTAAATAATTTCTGAGACCTTATAAATTATTTTTGTTCATCCTCAATTCATTAAACTTGATTGATTTTTATGAACCTAACCAATCCACTGTCATCTGGACAAAGAAGTAAAAAGCAGGCTGTCAGCAGTGATAAATCCTGTGGAAGACATCCTGCCTTGTTCCAGTTCCAAAGAAAACTCGCCCATCAGTCAGTGATGACTACAGACCGGTTGCCCTGACATCCCACATCATGAAGGTCCTGGAGAGACTCCTGTTGGTCCACCTGAATAAGCAAACTAGATCATATCAGGACCCGCTGCAGTTTGCTTATTGCCATGGAGTTGGAGTTGAAAATGCCATCATCCAGCTGCTTCAACCAATCCACTGTCATCTGGACAAACCAGGCAGCACTGTCAGGGTCATGTTCTTTGATTTCTCCAGTGCATTTTACACAATTCAGCCTGATGTACTTTGCCAGAAACTCCAGAAGACACAGGTGGGGTCCTCAACAATCGCCTGGATTAAAGACTACCTGACAAACAGACCACAGTTTGTGAGGCTGAAGAACTGCACATCAAACCAGGCGATCAGTAACATTGGAGCACCACAGGGGACTGTACTCTCACCATTTCTTTTCACCCTGTACACCTCAGACTTCCAGTACAAATCAGAGACCTGTCTTCTACAAAAATACTCAGATGACTCTGCAGTCATCGGGTGTATCAGAGATGGACAGGAAGCTGAGTGGAGAGAGCTGGTGGAGCGCTTTGTGGCATGGTGTGGAAACAATCATCTGACCTTGAACGTGAACAAAACAAAGGAGATGATTTTAGACTTCAGAAGAAACAGGGTGGAGTCAAACACTGTTTCCATCATGGGAGAAGAAGTGGAGGTGTTGAGGAATACAAATACCTTGGAGTTCACCTGGACAACAGACTGGACTGGAGAAAGAACAGCGAAGCCGTTTACAAGAAGGGACACAGCAGACTGCACTTCTTGTGGACGCTTAGGTCCTTCAATGTCTGTAGCAAGATGCTGCAGATCTTCTACAAGTCTGTTGTTGAGAGTGTAATCTCTTCAGCCATCGTCTGTTGGGGTAGTAGCATCAGAAGCAGGGATCTGAAAAGGCTCAACAGCCTGATAAAAAGGCTGGTTCTGTTCTGGGGACGACTGTGGAACCACTGGAGGAGATAATGCAAAGAAGGATTCTCCAGAGAATCAAGAAAATGATGGACAACCCTGAGCATTCTCTTCACAAGACTGTCCGACAACAGAAGAGTGTCTTCAGTCAGAGGCTTCTTCAGTTTCACTGCAACACTGACTGCTACTGGAGATCCTTCCTGCCAACAGCCATTGTAATATACAATAACTCTTTGATGACTTGATTATTATTATTATTATTCTGAGCTACTACAGCAATCAATTTCCCTCTGGGATCAATAAAGTATTTTTGAATTGAATTGAATGAAGATGTTTGTCAAACGTTTTCCTGACGATTAGCTTCTGATGATAAACCGCTCTCAATAACTTGATTTTTTGTATTTGTCACTTTTATGTAAAAATACAATTACTGATCATTTGTGTGCTTTGTGAGCTAAAAAATGACTGGCAGGCTAATTCAGCTTTGATTTTCTGTAAAGTAAATGCTAATGTCTATGTAGAACCAAAATCGTGTTGCATATTTTGTCAGTCAGTGCGCCCCAGGGCAGCTGTGGCTACATCCTAATTCATCCCCACCAAAGTGTGAATGTTTGTGTGAATGGGTAAATCACTGATTGTGTTGTGAAGCACCTTGGGGAGTTGTAGAACCCCAAGAACTACACAAATACAAGTCATTTACCATTTTTACCATTTCCCAAACAGCTTTGGCGTCAAATTTGTATGATTTAGACCCGGGTCTTTCTTTGAGACAAGAGCAGATAGATGGTACTTCTTCTACTTTCACAATGCATGGCAGACTGCCCTGTTGACTGATTTCTGCCACTATGATTACATCACATTTTTCATTGCTCTTATTATTCTGAACTCTGTCCAACTGCAAGCAGAGACCATCTGAAAGGCAACAGACTCCACCCCCACAACTGAGATCCATATATGGGTTGCGCCCTGACTCTATTACATATATGGGATGGCCTACAGGCTGTCAGGTTCGGAGCAGGAGGAGTAGGACCCAAGATGCAGAGCACCAGACGACATGAGGCAGGAGTAGGGATGGGTACCTTTGACATTTGAATCGATCTGGTACTAATTCTCGGTACCTACGAATCGATACCGGTACTTAACGGTACCAATTTTCGATACTTTTGAGTGTTTAATATTTTTAATTCTCTTTTATAATTAAATATATATTTTTCTCAATTTATAACCATATTTGATATATATCACAATAAATAACATACAACTGTTTGTATTTTAACATCGGCCTTGTAGTTTTATAAGCTGATAATTAAACTGAAGCAAACATCTTTACTGTGAACTAAATTTACTGTGTATCTTCGTTCCTTTTAGCTACCATATCAAGCTAACGTTATCTTAAACAGTTTATTTAGCTGCTGGAGCAGATTTAAACGATGATGCCTCACACTTAAATCATTGTCACTGGCTTCATCTTCACCCAATCACCCGTCGCATTTATTAAAGTGAAGCCAAACTTTAGAGCGCATTCATGTTCTTCTAGTCGGAATTTCGGAGTTCCGAGGAGAAAGCGAACGCACCATTAGTGAAACGGAAGCTAACAAATCAAGCTAACATTATCATTTTATTTACCTACCGGAGCAGATTAAGATGAGGATGTCTCACTTAGATCGTTGTCGCTGGTTTCGTCATCACCCAGTTACCCATCACATTTAGTGAAGTGGACCCAAGCGTTAGCGTTCGTTCTTTCTACCATGCTGCTCAGTTTACAACTCGCTCGCAGCGACCTATGACATAACGCTCTTGCGCATGCGCAGCTGTCTAGGCAAGTTCTCGTTATGAAGGACGGGTACCGAAACGAGACACCATTTCAAATGAAGTGAATCGGTGCTCAGTCGGTACTATGGAATTCGGTCGGTACCATAAAAAGTACCGAATTCGGTACCCTAAGCATCCTTTATTTTGGGACATAATCCAAAAATCACAGACAGGAAGCCAAGCCAGGTATCAGGAACAAACAAAAAATTCAGAAGGTCACTTAACTGAGCAGGAGTCTAAGGTTTACACGGGGGAAACCAAACACGCTAACAACAACAAGACCGACAAACACTGAGGAACAAGACAGGGTTTTTAAACACAGAGGGAGGTAATCAGGGGAACAGGTGACAGGTGTGAGGAGTGAGATTCTGGAGGGAAGGCAGGTGCATTCAATAAACTAAATGGGGAAAAGAACTAAGCAGGGGGGAGATAAACATTAACATATAAAACACGGAGTAACTAAACCTAAAGACTAAGGGCAAATATAAACAACTAATATTAGAAGGATGAGGAGGACTAATATAAAAACTACCAGGGAGAGACTAGAAGGAAACCTGAGGGAAGCCTAGAGAAAGCTGGGGGTGATAATGAGACACATGAGGAGAACCTGGAGTGAGAACAGGAGGGGACTGGGGACCAGAGGAACACAGAACATGACACAGGCACTGTCACTAAAGATGTATTTTCAAATAAATAAACAAAAAAATAAAGTCACACCATCTCGCCCCCTGATGGTAATGTATAAGCATGAGAATGTCTTAACATATGATTGTACGAACTATGCATAAACATAGTTGTGGCTAAGAAAAGTAAACTCCACAGTGGATCTAAATCTGAAATCTCTGAGACTTGGTCCTAGTGTTTGGTCTGCTCGCCTTTCCAGAGTTTCCCAGGTCAGTAAAGTAAACTCATTATGTTGCTAAATGAGGACGCTACAGACAGAATTATAGGTGAGATGGGAGAGCAGGAGTAACTTGTTATTAAATCATCGTCCATCAAGTTTTCTCTTGAAGGATTTGTAGATTATTCTCACCCCCTCTGTCAGCAGGGGGGTGTTTAAGAGCTGCTTAAATCCCCGTGTGGTTGTGATGTGTCAGCTGAACGTCCATCACCAGTTGTTAGTTAAAGAAGGCTGACGAGAAAAGATGTGACAGGTTTCTAGACACGTGTTGAGACTGAACTCAGGATGAACATTCATTTGTAAGAAAGCATGTAGAATGGAAGATGAGGCAGAGTAGCAACAAAATGTAAAACAGAACAAACAAAATAAATCTAGTTTGTGCTCTGCTTATAAAAAAATAATCTGGGAAGTGGATACCAACCCTTACTTTTTTCCCTCATCTTGCACAAACAAAGGCTTCTTGAACTTACTCAGCATGTTTTTAGAAAGCCTTTAATTTGCTGCTCTGCTGTTTTGTTTTTGAAACAGTGCTGCAGAGCTGCCAGGAACAAGTTAACGACTCACATATGTCCAGCTCGGGCTCAACATGTCCACTTCAGACTCCGAAGTTGCCCAACCATGCAACTCAGCTGGGATCACATTCTATTCTTGCTTATTGTACTGGACCTTTTGGAAAAACGCACGCCTCTGATACAAATTCAGGTTAGAAAGACAATGAAAACATTAAACAGAAACATGTTTGCAAGCTAAATTTGTTTCTGCATCCAGCACACACAATCTCACAATGCATAAACTGTAATATAAATCCATTGAGGCTTCTCACAGAGCTGTTTTTATCATAAAGTTGCTAAACCCTTTTATAGTATCGGCAGATTAATTAAAACCTTTAAAAACACTTAATTTGACAAACGTTTAGACAATTTTTTTCAACTGCTTTTGTTTTAGCCGCCTGCTAACAACAACGCAACTCTACCATGGATTGTTTTCTCTGAAACGCTGATGTTTTATTTCCACAAATAACTCAAGCCTGAAGGAGTTCTGCGGTGTGGTGGAGTTGCTAATGCTAAAGGTTAGCTATTACTAGCTGAGACATTCTCTGTGGTTTCCTGAGCACTAAAACAACAGCTTTCCCAAATGAGAAGCGACAAGATCTGTCAGGCCTTTCAAATCCTAGAGTTTTACCGTCTATTTTCTATCACAAGCTAAAGCAGGAGATCGGTTTGGGAAACAAGTTTCCTCTTCAGCCTGCATGTGAAACTCAAGAGTGACCAATCACCAATCACACCAATATTTTCAAAAATATTAGGTAAAAAATGGTTTGTCAGTGAAGAATAGGGCTGAACAATTTTAGGAAAAGATTGAATATCAATTTTTCTAGCAAAAATTGTGATTTTGGTTCAATTCACGATTTTCTGCAAACAAAGACACAAGCCTGCCAAGCCATCCTGCAGATTAAGTGAAAAGATGGTCTAGATTCTAATCTAGTACAACAAATCATTCACATTAATATTTACTATTTGATTAACAATAAAAACAGTTAAAGCTATTAATATTTTCTCACATTATCTTTTTTTAAATTTTTTACGTGTGTTTGTGAAGCAACTTGTGCTTGTGATTTTTATTTGTGATTTTTATCTAGAGAGGAGCTTTACAAAAACATGTTCTACTCCAAAAATGCATGGAGAAAAATCTGTAGGTAGAAATAGCTTTTAAATATATTAAATAACAAAAAACTGCATTACCAAGACAGGCTGGCTGCACGTTTTTCGCCGTCTGATAGTTTTTCCTCACTAAAACGTCTGTTCCGTGAGAGCGACGCATGCATTCTGATACCTTAGCTTGTCTGAACTAACGTGTGCCATCAGAAACATTCAAACCATTTTTAAAAGAGAAGTTGAGCTTTCAAGTCACTCACGCACTCGCGCTGATGAAGGATAAACCAAGCTTTAGAAATCTGCCTGAAACTGCTCCGATGTGGGAGGAGTCTCTCTCCCTTAAGCTTGGTTTATGCTTGACACGTCCGCGAGGTCCGCACGGCTCCGCGCGGCAAAATTACGTCATTTTAACATCCACGCCCCCCCACCGCGCCTCCGCACGGCCCAAACTTTCCGCACCGCACACCTAGGAAATGTTCTAACCACGCGGAAGGTCGGACACGGAAAAACATGGCGGACTGGCAAGAACTAGTAAGGCAGAGGTTTGTAAATACAGACATTTGTATGATTCAGCTCTCAAAGATCACCGTGATCAACATGTTGTTAATAATTCTTGGAGAGAAATAGCTCGCACTGTCGGAAAACACGAGGACGCTGTTAAAAAATGCTGGAATGCCATGTTGTAAAAAACAATAATTTTTACTTCTATGGTGTAGTGTTGGATGCATGCCATAGAGCTCCATGCTGCCCCCTACAGTTTGGGAGAATATTGGCTCACCGCAGAGACAAGCCACATGAACCATAAACGCTGCAAGTTGTGAAGCACGTTCCGTCCGCGAGCCGCATCAGCAAGCGGGAAGAAAATGCGTCAAGCATAAACCAAGCTTTACTCAACTACGTTCTCTCTCTCTCTCTGTCCCGGCCTCATCTACAGTGCCATTATTATCGGCTCTAGCAGCGCTGTGTGTGGGAACATAAAACGGAAAATAACCTGAACATGCAGCTCTGTCAGCTGTGGAGTTGGGCTTAGCTCTGGACAGTACCCCCTTCCCCTGTGCTGGCTTTTGTCGCCGCCATAACACAGGGGGGAAAACCCCAGATGTAAAAAAAAAAAAAAGTTGCACAACTGATCCTGGATCAGTCAAAACCACTAAAACCGCAGCTTCGACGGTCACGTGATTGTGCTGTTTGAAATCGCAATTTCGGTCCAAAAAATAGATCGTTCAGCCCTAGTGAAGAACCTCTTTAACGACACATTCTGCAACTTTTACACCTTAAAATCATGTTTTTTGAAAGGTTTTGGCAGCATTCCATCATCTATTATGTTCATTTTCTGAGTTGTGATAGTGTTATGGGGTCCCACATCTGATTACTGCACTATGCAGTTTTTGACCCCATAGACATGAATACATCTGCCCCATTGGGCACTGAAGAGCTTAACAGTGTCGTCACCACATTTGATGGGTCTCCTCACTCTCCAAAGTCAACGCAGCATGAGCATCTCTCTACTAGGGCTCTGACTTAGCCATGCTGCTAATGGATAGGTAAGTAATAAATTATTTCACCAGTGTTATTGTGTTATGCTGGGTATAAAGTTATTATACAGTCCTGATAAAACTTTTTTCAATGCTGAAACACCAATAAATGTTTGTTTGGGTACGCAAGTTGGAAAAAAGCCAGTAAACACGCCTCTCATGCGCATCAGAGATTAGATTTCATGACAGTGACATTACACAGCAAGCCTTGAGAGAGCGACAGACAGCATATATCCGCAAAGTTCAGGAGTGTCTTTAATAGACAGCATAATGTGATGTCAGGATGCTGTTCTTGTTGCACTCTCCATGTACCACGTACATAAGTAAACAGTCTGTGTCCGAGGATTTTTGAAGGATGGGAATGACTGCCTTCAAGTGACAACAGACTCAGCAGGTTGGAAAGCGGGTGCAGCAGAAAGGTTATTTCCACAAACCGTGATAAAGTGGCTGTTACGATCAGTGATGTATGACACTTTAAGGAGTATCCTTTTTAACCTCCAGTTTCTTTACAAAGGTGATTTGTTGGCCAAGACTGCGGTTGCTCTGTGGAAACTCCAAGTGTGAGTTCATTTGGGACTTAAAAGAAATAAGCACCGCTGTAACATTTCCAAATGGATCGTGTTCTCCTCGGCGAATGAAACTGCTGCCTGCATGCCAAAGGTTTCCACTCCGAAGAATTTGGCAGTCATGAGCAGGACAGTGCTGAATGTGATTATTTGAGATATTGGTGTCATAATTGGTTAAACATTCCTGGCTGTAATTAGTTAGCTGATGCTTTAGAAAGTTTTTGAGCGGCTGTGCACTTTGAGACTTCTCGGTTAGGGTTAGGGTCAGGGTTAGGCCAATATGGTCCCCAGAGTGGATTTTATTTCTACAATGCTAGAATTCTGTTTCCCCATGTTGGATGTTAATGTAAAGTTACATTTCATTTTGAAGTTTGCTGCCATGTTACATTAGATTTTTCAAATAGAAAATTTGAATATTTTACAGCAAAAGCAAAAACTTCACTGTATGAAAATAAAAATGAGCTCAGATTGTTTTTTTGAAAATAGGGTACATGCAAGATTTCAAATTCAATCCAACCAAGAGGGGAAAAAATCACCATCTGCAGTCACGTTTTCTCCAACTTGAGGCTTAGTGTGGGGTCTGCATGGCTGAACATTCACAGATTTCTCCACAGAGCAGCAAGAGGTAGAAAAATGATGCTGCAAATCAAGACAGCCATTCCTTAAATGTTAGCAATTTACAGTCGATACGGAAAGTATTGAGACCCTTGTCATTTTTTCACTCTTTACTGTATTGCAGCCATTTGCTCAAATCAATTAAAATTTTTTTCCTCATTAATACACACAGCACCCCATCTTGACAGAATTAGAAATGTATGCAGATTTAAGAAAAACTGAAATATAACATGGTCCTAACCCCCAAATTCTACTACCTGCGCTCCGCCACGAACTCCGCAGCAAAATCAGTCCCGTTGTAGTCAGTCAGAGCAATTCCACTACTGCGGCCGTGCTCCGGCAGTGCGGCGCCGTGCGCCGCCCTCTGTTCCGGCGTCCGGCAAAAATAGAATCGATCCTATTTTTGCCAGACGCCGGAGCACCTCCGCAGTAAATGGACAGGAATCACAACCGCCCAACAGGTAAAGGAGCAAGCACAACTTCCATTATTTCACAATAAATCGATAAACAAAAAGCGTTTTTTGTTTCATATGCACAGGTTTAACAACTTTTAACAACTATCAATGGCAGCTGAACTTTAAATGCACTAAAATAAGCCACAAATACAGTTTCAACTATCAAAGTAGTCACACTTTGTTGATCCAAACACTGCTGATCTCTGAACACACATGATGGGCAGATTAAACAGTTCATTTCGATGCTTCTCCCATACAACGGGTGTTTGGATCTAACTTCCACGTTTAATGCTTGGATTGCATCGCAAGATCTCGAAAATCCCAGGCAAGCTTGTTTGCGCACCTCAGTTCTCCGCACCGGAGCGGAGCCGTTGTAGAGCGGGTACCAGTAAACATTGAGTTCGGAAGCGAGCGGCTGCGGAAGGCGGGGGCGGAGGTAGTGGAATTTGGGGGTGAGTATTCAGGCGCTTTGCTCAGAGTGAAAAACTGACGGGGTCTGAATGCTTTCTGTACCTAAGAGATAGCTGGTTAATAAAATGTTGTAGTGTGTTGGTCTGAACAATAAGAAAAATGTTCTCTCCCATTTTGAGTGTGACTCAGAACAGTGGAGGAGCTGATTTTTCATATCTGCAGGAGGGGCTGAATATTTGAGGTAATTTTATAAACATAGTTAAGCTCTGACTCATCACTCAAGAGTTTAGTAGTAAAGCAGAATGGTTTTTTATTATTATTTTCTGATTGCTTTACTCAAGGTAAATCTTAAATTATTCTGCAATGATGAAAGGATTAGATATTGTTGTGCACAGAAGCTCCCTGAAGCTTTACGAGTTAATGTCAGCCCAGCGTGTTTACTAATGCTTATAAACATTATAATCTTAGAGTCAACAATGCAGACTGTGTTTAGGTCTTATATAATCTCTAAATCCCTAAATGATGCAGATCTACAACCTTAGGGTTTGGACTCAGATTAGGTCAAATCAGACTTTATACTTTTTCTTACCTGTAAACAAACAAATATACAAAAAGTCGATCTATTAAAATATAAAAATATATGTATACTCATTTATTTGAACTCGTAAAATGATGCTATATTTAATCTTAATAAACAAACAAAGGAATACTGAGAGATGAAGCCTTTGATGGAGGTGTTTTAGCTGCTAAAGACAGAGAAGGATCTCTGGTGTGTGGGAAAGTGAGCATGTTACTGTTTGACTTCAGTGAAATGCGACTCAGATGAAGCGTGACAGGACTGAGAGCAATGGGAGTCTTTATTATTTACAACAGCTAATAAAACCTCCACTTTATTTTTATCCTTCCACCAGCATGTTATGTATTTGCACACCTAAAATCACCAAGTTCACTACGAGTGTGAATTTAAAATTACAATTTCTGAATTTGACATTAAACCTGTAGATCAGTAATTTATAACAAGGGATGATTATTATAATAGAGCTGTGGTAAAGTCATAATTTTAAATCTTCAAAGCTGAATTAATATGAAGTGAAAGGACAGTTTTAAACATGGGCCAGTGAACTGAATAATCTGCTGAATGAGAAAAAAAGAGCCTTCAAGGAGGGAGACAGGGAATTATTGAGGAGTATACAGAAGCAACTGAAGATCAAGATCAGAGACAGCAAGGAGGCATACAGGAAGAAGCTGGAGAACAAACTTCAGAGGAACAATATCAGAGATGTCTGGTCAGGGATGAAGAAGATCACAGGTTTCAAGCAGAGGAAGGATTGCACAGATGGCAGCCTGGACACAGCCAATGAACTGAACAAGTTCTTCAATAGGTTCAGTTCAGGAACAAACCCAGCATCCTCCTCGCCTGTCCCCAGCCAATCAGACATCCCATCCTCCTCTGATCCAACATTTTCCTGTCACACGCCAGCTCTTTTGTCCTCCAACACAGTCATGGACTCTTCTGGTTCTATAAATCTGTCTTCAACCAAGTCAGGAGATGCTGCCCCCCCCCCCCCCCCCCCCCCCCCTCCCCATCTGTCTCTAGAAGTCAGGTGAAGAGGCAGCTGGAGAGACTGAACAGGAACAAGGCTGCAGGTCCAGATGGTGTCAGCCCCAGGGTGCTGAAGGCCTGTGTAGAGAAGCTCTGTGGGATTCTGCAGCACCTCTTCAAGCTCAGCCTGGCCCAGGAGAAGGTTCCAGTCCTGTGGAAGACATCCTGCCTTGTTCCAGTTCCAAAGAAAACTCGCCCATCAGTCAATGACGACTACAGACCGGTTGCCCTGACATCCCACATCATGAAGGTCCTGGAGAGACACCTGTTGGTCCACCTGGATAAGCAAACTACAACATACCAGGACCCGCTGCAGTTTGCTTATCGCCATGGAGTTGGAGTTGAAGATGCCATCATGCAGCTGCTTCAACCAATCCACTGTCATCTGGACAAAGCAGGCAGCACTGTCAGGGTCATGTTCTTTGATTTCTCCAGTGCATTTAACACAATCCAGCCTGATGTACTTTGCCAGAAACTCCAGAAGACACAGGTGGGGGCCTCAACTATCGCCTGGATTAAAGACTACCTGACAAACGACCAGTTTGTGAGGCTGAAGAACTGCACATCAAACCAGGTGATCAGTAACATTGGAGCACCACAGGGGACTGTACTCTCACCATTTCTTTTCACCCTGTACACCTCAGACTTGCAGTACAAATCAGAGACCTGTCATCTACAGAAATACTCAGATGACTCTGCAGTCGTCAGGTGTATCAGAGATGGACAGGAAGCTGAGTGGAGAGAGCTGGTGGAGCGCTTTGTGGCATGGTGTGGAAACAATCATCTGACCTTGAACGTGAACAAAACAAAGGAGATGATTTTAGACTTCAGAAGAAACAGGGTGGAGTCAAACACTGGAGTTCACTTGGACAACAGACTGGACTGGAGAAAGAACAGAGAAGCCGTTTACAAGAAGGGACAGAGCAGACTGCACTTCTTGAGGACGCTTAGGTCCTCCAATGTCTGTAGCAAGATGCTGCAGATCTTCTACAAGTCTGTTGTTGAGAGTGTAATCTCTTCAGCCATCATCTGTTGGGGTAGCAGCATCAGAGGCAGGGACCTGAAAAGGCTCAACAGCCTAATAAAAAAGGCTGGTTCTGTTCTGGGGACGACTGTGGAACCACTGGAGGAGATAATGCAAAGAAGGATTCTTCAGATAATCAAGAAAATGATGGACAACCCTGAGCATTCTCTTCACAAGACTGTCCGACAACGGAAGAGTGTCTTCAGTCAGAGGCTTCTTCAGTTTCACTGCAACACTGACCGCTACTGGAGATCCTTCCTGCCAACAGCCATTGTAATATACAACAACTCTTTGATGACTTGATTATTATTTTTATTCTGAGCTACTACAGCCATCAATTTCCATCTGGGATTAATAAAGTATTTTTGAATTGAATTTGAATTGAATATCAAACATTACTGATCATCATATATAAATCTTTCAATGTAATAGTATTCATTTCAACTTCAGTAATTCAAGCACAGATTAATCAAAACATTGTTATTATTCATAAACCGTTATTGTTCATTCAACCATTTGATTATTTACTATTACGGTTCAGTCCTTTATTCTGTGCAGAACAGCCTAGATAAGCAGACAGGCTTGGCAGAGAAGAACCTTGAGAAGGGCACATGATGTTGACAATCTAAGTGTAAACACGCAGTGTCAAAACTGTTCCTGCAGCTTGGAAGATTAAGAGACGCACAGAGGCAGATTCATACCTGTAGATGACCAGTGGCATGTAGGTTAATCTGTAGGTGAAAACTGACCAATGCTGAATGTTACACCTTTATAAAAGCGGCAAAACGGACAACCCCCTCAGCCCGCTGAGAAGGAAGTTCCACTGTAACCTTCCTTCCAACATGATTGAGACATTAGACAATTTTGTGATTATTTAACTGTAAAATTCATACTCATCATACCTTTAAACAATATCATTGTGTGCAAACGAGTGGCCGGGACTTCCAGCACCACCACATCTTCATTGTAATGCATCACTTTATGAATCAGTATAGACTGAAGCTGCAACTGTATCACAGCCTTTAATAGACTTACCTTTTCAATCAATATCACCCAAGAGAAAACATTTTTCAGCTTTTATGTAAAATGTATGTTTTTTATTATTGTATTGTAAGTGCAAATGATTAAAATTGAGCCAAAAAAATGCAGTGGCTTATTTATAGATTAACATCTCAACATTCATTTTAAATCTACTGTAGTTTCACATTTTCCTAATAAATTCTAAAGCCCTGCAGCTCAAGCAGAAGAAGAGGTGAGCCACTTTTATTTTGATAAACCAAGGAGAGTCAGAGTCTGAAAAGTTTTGCAACTTTTGCAGCATGCATTGGAATAGAATAGTGTAATCTACGTAATGAACAAGTGAACGCTTTGAACACGGATGTGTTTTTTTTAACCAAATGCACACAAATTGCAAACTTCTGCATTGATTTTTATGTTCAATGTACAACTTACCTTTAGCTTTCATACAAGGATTAATCAAACTAATTTTAATTTTTTGCTTTTTGACAACGTGGAGAGTTTGTGTCTCCAGATGGAGTTGAGAGGAACTCACTGCTCAGGGTACAAATGTCAATGTCCTTGTTTCATCAAGATAACAGTATGTGGTTAGATCATTCCTGACATGGTTTTGGGGATGAGTTTAACCCAAGACATGCAGAATTGACCACTCACGAGTCAACTAGAAAAATTAAAGAATTTTATTTAAAAACAAATTGGGAATTGAGGGTGCCTTAGATAAGGTCCAGTGGGGATTGCAACGGAACCGCAGTGTCTGAGGAGGGGAGAGCAGAGGAACAGGTGAGTCCAGGGAGGTAAGTCTAAACTAGGAAGGTGCAGAGTAAAGACTTACAGGAAGCTGGGGGCTGAGGAATTGGGGAGGGTAGGTGGAGTGCCGGGGTGAATCCAAGTGGGGCTGTCCAGGAGAGGGGACGCGAGGAGAGCAGGAGAGCGGGCCGGCAGGGAGGAGAGGAGAACGGTGAATGCTGCGTCCAGGAGATTTATAGGGCACAGGTGAGTAATCCAGCAGGATCGTGGAAATGTCCAAGTAGTCAATCAGAGGAGTCACAGGAAAACCAGAGAAGCTCCAGAAGCTTCAGATGTCCAAGGAGATCCTGAGGAGCCAAGGTAATGTCCACAAACAATCCAAAAATCCTGGGAACAGGTAAGCACAAGTATATCCACAAGGGTCCTAAAATCCAAAAATCACTAGAGTTAACCCGGAGACACAAAGGGCTGGAACTACCAAGTTGTAGTTAATCACCTGGCGTCGAGATGTGTTCTCCTCCTCCTCTTATAGCTGGACCCGCTGATTGTTAATGAGCTGCAACTAGAGCCTCCCTCTCCTGAAACACAGCAGCTCAAAGATGGAAAAAAAATGAGAGGAGCACTCACCCCGGCACATGACAATTCCCACTTTAAATAGGTGAAAAGCAGCTAAAATGTTTTGAACCTCTTTGCTTTTTCAGCAAGTTGTTACATACATAATATTATTTAAAGAATGAAATAACGCTTGTTGTAAAGCTTCTTCTAGTGTCAACACTGGAAATAATTTTTCTCAGTATGATTGAAATTTCAATTTCCTGAAGCATTTATTGTTTACATACTTTGACATTTTTGTCCTTATTTGAAAGCTGTATACAAAAAATCCATTAAAATGAGAACAGGACAGGAGTCAAGAGTCTGAGCTTCCAGGAATTGTGCTCTACTGTTGCACACTAGATATTTATTCTCGACAACAGTCTGCAAATCATTTTAGACAGATTAGTCACAAGTCATCAAGAAATCGGCTTTAATTCATGAAAAAAGATGAGCATAACAGCTAACCTGGTCACCTTACAAAAATGCAAGATCTTTATACCTAATTCATTTCTTATCTCATCTGGTTTCCTGTATTTTACTTGGCAAAGACTTTCTTTGGTGCATCATTCTCCCATGAAGTTCCTCTACTCATATTTAGACCTGCCTGACGCCCACAGAATAATCACTGATCCTCTCCTGCAGAGTGGGAAAGCTGGACAGATCTGGAAAGCTCAGACAGCAGAAAGGAAAAAAAAAACAAGAAGGAAATATAGAAAAGAAACTTGTAATGTAATTTTCCAAAGGGAATTCATCTTGCAAGCCTTTGGAAAGCATGCAGAGCAAGGCGGGCTCCAGGGATAAAATGCTCCATTGTGTAAACTTTCCGCTGTATGAAAGCAGAACAACTTTAATTTCTGCTGGAGAATCCAGGAGGAGCTGCGGTGGAAGAGTCTGAGGCAAGTCCCAGGCCTGGTTTTGATTAAAACTTATGAGGTACTGCAGGAAAGGCAGCCAGAGGTTTTTCATAATTATTCTTTTTTTGCACGTTCATAATTCCAGTCGTCAGTCAGCACTCAGTCTGCTGTGATACCTCAGAGAGGGAAAGACAAAGGCACCAAATGAGAAAAGAGACCGGAGAACGACTTGTGGAAATTTGTTGGACATCTTCATGAAAGGACAGGTCATTCACACTGACAAGTCTTTCCTTCCGGTCGGTAACATGATGGCGCCTGTGCTTGGCTTAGCTGCAGTCACCGGCCACTTTTTCAAACTTTTCTCCACTAACCTCCTCTTTTCCACCTTGCTCTTGTCTGCGATCCTCTTCAGTAGTGTCCCTGCTACCATCTCCTATGATCGTCAGACTCTTTTGTCCTTCCGTTCGTTCATGATCGCTCAAGATGCACCAAGGACGTATCTCCCTGTTTGTTCATCTGAGTGGCGCACTGGCCCAGAGTCAAACGACGATTCCAACTAGGGCGCCTCCAGCGATGTTTACCCAGTCCCGGGAAAACGTCAGAGGAAAAGAGGTAAATGAGCAGGAATCCAGGTGAGAATAAGACTTCTGTTAAAGTGTGGTTTATCTAGTAAACCACGGCATGAACTTCTAACTTCTTGTCCTTTGTTTGGTGACTTGAGCGCCAACTCCGCATTCCCGCCAGGCCGCGTTGCGGCGCGGATTCTCCGTCCAAGTTTTTTTAAGGTCTGTTTATCCTCATTCTTCAGTGGTTTCTCCTCCTGTTCCCACCATAAGTGGTTTTTTTATAAACACCGTAGATCTAACCCCGCTAATTTACGTCCACCAACTCCAGCTGTTTCTGTAGTTTCTGATTCCTCCACCTCACTCAGCATGGCTCTATTAAATTCCCGCACTGTTAAAAATAAGTTCTTCCTGCTCATTGATTTAATTCTCTCTAAAAACCTGGATTTTCTGTTTCTAACTGAAGTTTGGCAGCAAACATCTGATTATTCTGGTCTGATTGAACTCTGGCCGAGTGGGTATTTTTTTCTTAGCCAGCCCCGGGGTTCTGGTCGTGGTGGAGGCCTAGCTGTTGTTTTCAGAGACCATCTTCCATGTAGCTCTACAACCTCTGATCACTTTGCTTCCTTTGAACTGCAGCTGATTAAAGTCAGGCGTAAGGACCCGTTCTACTGTGCTGTGGTCCACAGTCACAGACACATCATCCACCTGGTCCAAACAGTTCTTTCCTTCAGGAGTTTAGTGACTTTCTATCCTCCACTGTGAAGCTGTCCAGACTGGTGATTGTTGGTGACTTTAACATCCACGTTGATGATCCCTCTGATCACTTTGCCATGAATTTCTCCAGCCTTATGGACTCTTTCAGCTTTACCCAGCATGTTTCTGGCCCCACACACACCAGGGGACAGACTCTAGACCTTGTTTTTACCCTGAGTCTAAATGCTGACAATGTTTGTCCTGAGGACCATCAGCAGTATTGTCTCTCCTGCCTCTCCTACTAGTGATGGGAATTCCGGCTCTTTTGAGAGAGCCGGTTCTTTTGGCTCAGCTCACCAAAAAGAGCCGGCTCTTTCGGCTCCCAAGTGGCTCCTCAGATTTTCTGTTGCGTAGAGTACATTTATAACCAAAATAATGCACAACTATATGTATAATAATTTACTAATATAAAAAATGCAATATATCAAACATTTATAATTTCTATGGATTTAATAACTGAACACTATAAGAAATCTCCACTTTCCGACTGCTGGCGCTCATTTCCTCACCGTCTTCATCGCACTCTCCTCTCTCGCTCTCCTTTTTCCTCCTCCTCATTCCCTCTCGTCTCCCTCCACCCACATGTGCTCTGCTGTGTGTCTGAGTCTGATCCACCCCTACTGCTCTGTGTTTGGACAGTCTGGACACGCAGTTACACATGTTGACCAATCGCCTGTAGCTTTCACCAAAGCAAGAGGGGAGGGGGGGGGGGGGGAGGGGACGGCTCCCAATGACGAGCCGGCTCCCGTCGTTCACTTCAAAGAGCCGGCTCTTAGAGCCGGTTCGTTCGCGACCGACACATCACTATCTCCTACAGCCTCCATCCACTCTGTTGCAGACTGTGAGAACTGTCTGTCTATCTTTGTGGACAAAGTCAATAAGGTTAGATCTCGTATCTCTCCTTCAGCCTTATCTCTGCCCCTCCCGACTCCAACCAGGCCCATCATTCTGGATAGCTTTGCTCCTGTTTCTTTGCCTGAGTTAACCAAACTAGTTAACTCTATGAAGACCTCTGCATGCCCCCTCGACATCTTACCCTCATCTTTGTTTAAAAGTGCTTTTCAGTCCATCGGTCCCAGCGTGCTCTCTATAATTAATGCTTCTCTGGTCTCGTGTCAGGTCCCTGCTTACTTTAAGAACACTGTAATCCACCCGCTTCCTAAAAAAACGAGTCTTGACCCCTCTTTCCACAGCAGCTTCAGACCCATCTGTAAACTTCCATTCATCTCCAAGATCTTGGAAAAGAACATGGCTAAACAACTCACAGCTGCTCTTGATGAACATAGCATCCATGATAGCTTCCAGTCAGGTTTTCGTACAGCTCATTCTACTGAAACAGCTCTTCTTAGGGTCTCTAATGACCTTCTGACTCACAGTGATGCAGGGGACTGTTCTGTTCTGGTCCTGTTGGACCTGACTGCAGTCTTTGACACTGTTGACCATCACCTGCTACTGGAGAGGCTGAGAGACTGGGTAGGCCTATCAGGAACTGCTCTGGAGTGGTTCTCCTCTTATCTCTCTGAGCGCTCCTTTTCTGTGGCTGTCTCCACGTTTAGGTCCTCCAACACCTCCCTTACCCATGGTGTCCCACAAGGTTCTGTGCTGGGGCCTCTGCTCTTCCTCCTCTATCTGCTCCCCTTCAGCACATCCTGAGCTCCTTCAAAGGAATCTCCTACCATCTTTATGCAAATGACATCCAACTGTACATCTCCTTTAAGCCTCATGAGTTGTCTAAGCTGCAGCTGTTACACACCTGCTTAGACTCTATCAAAACCTGGATGGCTGGGAACTTTCTACAGGTGAATGAAGATATGACTGAGATCCTCATCTGTGCCCCAGACAAGCTGGTTCCCAAAGTCAGAGACTCTCTTGGTCAGCTTGGTTCCCACACCAAACCTTCCGTCAGGAATCTTGGTGTGACCATTGACCCAGCTCTCACCCTGGATTCTCATGTCAGTTCTCTTGTTCGCTTTTCCTTCTTCCATCTCAGGAACATTGCTAAGCTGAGTCCCATTCTGTCCCGCTCTGAACTTGAGACAGTTATCCACACCTTCATCTCCTCACGCTTAGACTACTGTAACTCTCTTTTCACGTGTCTGAGCAGAACCTCCCTGAACCGTCTACAAGTGGTTCAGAACGCCTGTGCTCGGCTTCTGACCAAGTCCTCCAAACACACCCACATCACCCCGCTTCTCCTCCAGCTTCACTGGCTGCCAGTCAACTTCAGGGCTCATTTCAAGATCCTGATTCTGGTCTATAGGGCCTTACATGGACAAGCACCATCTTACATTGGTGATCTTCTTAGTCCCTACACCCCCAGCAGGTCCCTGAGGTCCAGTGATCAAAGCCTACTGGTTGTGCAGCACCAGGCTAAAGACCAAAGGTGACAGATCATTTGCTGCTGTGGCCCCCAGACTCTGGAACTCTCTCCCCCTGAGCCTGAGATCAGTGGACTCAGTGGTCTCCTTTGAAAAGCAGCTGAAAACTCACCTGTTCAAGCTGGCTTTTGTATGACCTTCTTCACCAATCTCTCTTTATTCTGCTCTCCCCACTTATTCCACCTTCCTCAGGATCCACTGATTTCCCTATTTCCTACTCACTCTCTCTCCATCTTAACATTTTTTTAATCACAGTTGTCTATTTTTTGCTGATTTTAAATATATTTTTAACCACTTTCTAAATTATTTTTTATATTTTTACATTTTTGTTTTTGTGAAGCACCTCATGATTTTTATCTTGAGAGGCGCTATAGAAATGATATTTTCTTCTTCTTCTACAAGTGATTTTGTTTGCTTTTGATCTTTCCCATTCCTTCCCCACAAAGCTTCCTGAACAGCCTCTGTTTGGAGAAATAGAGTGAGTCTCTATCAGGACTGATCAGCTATTTTGAGTACAGCAAGGACCAAAGTATATTTTTAAAACTATTTGCTGCCTATGGCCATTTATTGTTGTTATAAACCCCACAATACCCTTTAAATTAATGTATGATATATGTTGGATTTGTACATTTTTATAAAATTTCAAGAAGCAAAAATAATAGTAATAATAATAAAACAAAAATACAAATTGCCTATATTATATCACAGTATAAGATAAGACTTTTCCTTTGTATGTATTTCTGAAAATCAAACAT
Source organism: Nothobranchius furzeri (assembly GCF_043380555.1). Taxonomy (NCBI): domain Eukaryota; kingdom Metazoa; phylum Chordata; class Actinopteri; order Cyprinodontiformes; family Nothobranchiidae; genus Nothobranchius; species Nothobranchius furzeri. The sequence continues at coordinate 9,628,826 of NC_091744.1, read as the reverse complement.
AATTCCTGAAAGGGGAAAACTCCAGATGACAGCTTTACATTTTTTTTAGAAAATTGATGTATTTGCGAATTCTTTGACAACGTATGGCAGACTGTCCCATTACCTGACATGGCAGTGAGTATGCCACAGTGTTTGCTGTCCAATAGGATGTGGAGACAGTGTAAAAGACAACCGTATTCTGCCCCATGACTGAGCCCTCCCTATGGGTCGTGGTCATGCTATATATTGACATAAAAATGACTTGGCAAGGGACTTGACGTAATCACCGCTAAGAAAATCATTTAATAGGGCAGTCTGCCATACACCATCAAATTAAAAGAACTAAATTTATAATTTTTCAAAAAAAAAAAGGACTGAAGTACCTCTACCTGTTCATGTCTCAAAGAAAAGCCCTAAAATACAGTCGAGTTCAATGCAATGCAAGAACTTTTTTGAACAAATTGAACTTTTCTGATTAGCAGGGAAGTACTTTCAAGCATCATCAAAGGACATCCAGACCCTATCAACTGAAACACTTTAGATTAACACTAAAAGCAACAGACGGAAGGAGTTATTTTCTTATTTTATGAATACAAATGAATATTTGTCAACCTATACTTCTGTAAAAAAAATAATATTTAAAAGGGGTACTATGCAACCTTTTCATGTTTTTAAAATCATATTCTTGAGCCATTATGACTCTTTATGGGGTTAATGAAATGTTCCTCAGACCCCCACCGCACTTGCAACTTCAGAGTTGCTGGGCGCTGGTGAGGTGAGCTATGGAAAATGAGTGGAGCTGACATGTGCTGGAGCTGGAGTCTACTTCCAACAACTTTCCTGCATGTTTTAGATAGCTGATTTGTTTAATTTAGTGATGAATAACTCCTGTAGACACTAATAAAGGCTGAGGAGACGTTTCAACTGTTAGATTAAGGCGTTAAAAAGATGAACGCACAGCGAGGAGATAAGATTCATTGTCGGTTTAATCACAGTGATGTACACTACGGGGTGCTAAAAGCTATTAAACTTTAAAGTGTGCCTTTAGCTAGTTATCCTTCCTTGCCTAAATTCAACAAAGCGGTTTAGAATCAAATGAAGTGTAGTGAACGCTGCACGGATGGGAGCTGAAATACTTCCTCTCATCTCCTTTAGTGATCAAACAAGTTGATGTCTGGTTTCACAGCCTCCATCTGAAACGTTTCCGGTTATTTGCCAATCCACAATGAAACAAGTCATGTGTCAGGACACAGACCAACAGATTGCATTTTATGACACTTTTACAAACTACCATACGCTTGTGTTTTACATGGAATCCCCCGTACAGCCTGGTCTTATGACAGGATATATAAAGATAGTTGTCATTCCGACCATAACCTTTTCTAACTGATATCTAAGTTTAGATGTTTGATTTGTGTCCTATCAGATAGATACAGTAAACCTTTATTCCAATCATGTGAAACTTTAGGTGACTGGAAGAAATAATCACTTTATAAGAGTCTGAGTTGATTTTTTAGGACAAGAGTTCAAGCTGTGCTCAAATGGAAGCAGTGATGGATTATTTCTAGATGTTACATATTTTGGACTAATTACGCCAGAGTTTAGATCTTTTGAAGTGGGTCTCTATGGAAAAAGTCGTAAACAATTGTTGTACGTGTGTGTTTGTGTGTGTGCGTGTGTGTGTGTGTGCGTGTGTGTGTGTGTGTGTGTGTGTGTGTGTGTGTGTGTGTGTGTGTGTGTGCGTGCGTGTGTGTGTGTGTGTGCGTGTGTGTGTGTACGTGTGTGTGTGTACGTGTGTGTGTGTGTGTGTGTGTGTGTGTGTGTGTGTGTGTGTGTGTGTGAGTGTGCGTGCGTGTGTGTGTGTGTGTGTGTGTGTGTGTGTGCGTCCGTGTGTGTGTGTGTGTGTGCGTGTGTGCGTGTGTGTGTGTGTGTGTGTGTGTGTGTGTGTGTGTGTGTGTGTGTGTGTGTGTGTGTGTGTGTGTGCGTGTGGCCACTGTTTGTGGAGACACACTTCTGGTGTTTCCTGTTTAACCACTTTTAGAGAAAGTCATTGCTTTATGCCTTTGACTGCAAATAATCTCAAAGCCTTTTAAGTCGATGGGAGAGTTTCACTTAATGCTTTTACTATTAAGACATTTCTTCTCTTTGTCTTATTTGAGCTAGAAAGTAATAAACGTCTGCCTCCTGGGATCCTTCTCTGTTAAGCATGGACCAGTCTCACTTTTGTCTTCTGACAGCTTAAACGTCTTTGGCTGGCTTCTCCCAGACAACCAATAGCTGTTGCTGCTGTCTCTCATATCTTCTCTCTGCAGGCTGCACACCACCTGCTACGCAGTTTAATATACAGTCTTCCACCTGCAGGCAAGCGTTTCAGGGTGTTTGGTTCATAACCTGGCTGGGAAAACAAATCCAAAGATAAAGTACACAAATGTGCTGGATGATTCTTTGGAATAGTCATTGAAAGTACATGCGCAGCATACCACTCATAGTTTTCTTCCTGGATTTGAAGTTTAAAAGTCAGATATGTCATTTTGTTTAGTTTTTGTTTGAAATTGAATTTGTCCAAAAGAAAACCAAGAATCATGATGAGTTTGTAGTTAATTTAAAGCTGTTACAGCGAATCTGCACACGGTAACGGAGCATTCTCCCCTCCCCTCATGTATCTTTCCTGAGACGCTTCTGCCAGATCTAGAAACCCCTGATGCCAGAGGAAACGAGAGAGTGCTAAACACCAGTTGGCGTTTTCCAGGTCCGAACATCTTTTGTTGTCCGTACCTTCAAATGGTGTTTTTCTTTTTGAGACTCTGGTAGTTTTTCCTAAAGCTGAAGTGGTAGCAGCTGGCTGTTTCTCCTTCTCTGATGATATTGAGCAGAAACCCTCTCACACCAGTGGTGTTCTGCATCTAAATACGTTATGCATAATGAATGGATGACCAAGGTAAGTGCAGAAGTTCAATAGTTGCTTTGGGACCGAAACGCCTGATTGAAGGAGGTTTTTAAACAAACGCAAAAGAAACACTTTTTTTCATTTCCACAATATAGTCATAGCTATAATATGTTAGAATGTAGTTAAGTTATATAAAGAAGTGTTTAAAGCTAATTTGTTTTCCTAATTTAACCTTGCAGCTTTAAGACCATCCTACCAGAAGTCTGGAGAAGCCAAAAAATCTAACAAAAAATATAAATACAAGGAGAGGCATTGATTTCAATTAGAAAGTTCGGAAACTCCCTTTTCTCGAATGCCAGTATCCAGCATGTTTTACTGTTTTCCCAGCTTCAACACACCTGATTTTAATCAGCGCATGGTTAACAGACTCCCACAAAGCTCAATGAGCTGCTGAACAGGTGAGCCAAGTGTGTTGGAGTAGGGAAACAACCAAAACATGCTGGATGTTCACCCTTGCGACAGGGAGTTGCCAACCCCTGAAGAATATGTCATATGGCTACTGGCGTACACTAAATGCTGTGATTAAATCACAACACATATTGAGAATGCAAACAAATAAAAAAAAACTGCAAACTTTGCAAGAAATACCATAAAACAACCTTTTTGTCAACATCAGAGTATCTTATTTGAAATCTCTGACAAAATTATTTGCATTTAATCCATTTTGGTTGTCATGTTTTAATTGGTTTTAGAGTTGTGTGTTGCAACCATGCTCACAAATTTCAAGTTTGCACAAATTTACATTAAACAGCTGTTCAGATTTAATTCCAGCTGCTTAAAGTCTGGTCAGGATTTTGTTATACCCAACACTGAAACCAGCATTTGATGAGATCTTGACTGAACAGAATAATTAGAAACGCTTCAGTTGCTTTTTTCGTGCATTTTTCATGCACATTTCTAGTAAATGATATGAAAACATTGTTGGTGTAAAACTTCAACATGAGTGTCTGTTCTTCTAGTGTTTCGGTGATTTTTGGATTTCTCAGTGGAAACATAGCTGAACTTGTCTTTCTGGTCTCTAAGGTGAAAACTCATCAGACTTGACCTCCTACCAAGTCTCATCACCAGTGTCTGAAAAGATCAAACATTTCAACAAAACAGTCAGCTGGTAGAACCTTGGGTCAGAACCAAACAGGGTGAAGCTGCTTTTAGCTACTATGCTGCACACAGATGGAATCAGCTTCCTTATGATATCAAATGTGGCCCAACTCTAGTAACTTTTAAATCAAAATGGAAAACTTCCATGTTTTCATCATGAATAAATGAATAAATGCTTCTAATGCTGCACCTTATCGTGTAACAGCTCACCCTTTAAATTAGCCTTTTTAATTAGATTTCTTAGTGTTATTTGTGTATTTTTAAATTTGGTTTTATAATCTGCTGTTTCATGTTGTCACACTTATTTCAATGTTTTATGTTCTTGCTGATCTTGCATCCTATGAAATGTGCTATGTAAATAAAGGAGCCTTGCCTTTTTCCCGTTTTCCACCTCCACTGACCAACGGTGTGGAGCAAGCAGACCCAAATCATCTCTGGTGGTCACATAAACCTCAATGACAAAGCCTAAAAGTGACAAATAATCATTTTTAGTCACCACAGCAGAAACCACGGGAAAGTCCAGTGAAAAACCTGGTGGTAATTTGTGCAGTGTTAGTTCCTTCTGCTGTTTTTATTCTGAAACATCTTATTATGCCAAAAATAATAAAGTTTTCCTTTTATCTGCTTAATGAGAATTTTACTATTTCTTATTTGTAATTAAAGGTGTGATAGGTAAGGTAAATGTGATTACTGCAATCTATTTTTATACGCAAAAATCCCTTTTTCGCTACCGTTCCACAAGTTTCATGGCCGGGACCAGTTACAGATCAGTGACAGAAGATTCTACACAGTAAGCTGATGAGTAAATATATACATTGTTATATCTGCTGTTGTGGTAGGGAGCACTTACTACACTTATTACGGTATTATTTCTCCAGCATTAAAGTGTGGTCCTTTGCCGATTAGCTCTTTTAGTTCTGAACGACTCATCTAAGGAAGTAAAACTCCACTATTGACATATAATTCACTTCACACACATTCCACTGTATTATCAAGTTGTTGGTAACTGAAAAAGTAGTTTAAGATATTTTTAGAGCTGACTATTTGCTTCTAATTCCCCGTTAGCATGGTTAGTTCAGCATTAGCCTCTAGCCTTCTTTACCAGATATTAGAGGAAAACAAAAAGTATTTTTTTAGGGGTCCAAGAAATGACTTAATTTGCTCCTGTTTACTGGCTTCAGCTCTTTAAACTGTCCAATTAGAAATGCTTGTGCTACAGTGTTTGCTCGGTACAAACTCAGCAACCTCACGGGCTTTTAACAGTAACTATGTTCCTGTTTTGCTTTTTTGAAAGGAGAAAAGTTGACAAGCCTCCAGCCAGCTGAGAATGAAATATGTGTTAGTATAACCTTCTCTCTAACATCTTCGGTATGTTCTTGCTGTGCTTAGTTTCTAACTGCATTTTTGGTTCTTTTTTAAAACACAGAAAAGGTTTCTTTTTTTTTTTTTTTTTTTTACCTTGCTGACAGTTTCGTGATATACTAGAAATCATACCAAAAGGACAAACAGAAACACTAACACAACACTTGAATAACATTGACGACACAGGCAACATAAAGTTCACATATGAGTCAGAAATAAACGGCAGTATAGCGTTTAAGGACATGAAAATAAGCAGGCAGACCGACGGGACCCTAAACATAAACATGTAGAAAACCAACACACACAGACCAATATTTATTATGGACATCAGAACACCCTACTATACACAAAATGTCAGTAATCAGAACATTATGTCACAGAGCAAACATGATAAATGAAGAAAGGGACCGTAAACAAGAGAACAAACACATACAACACGCTTTAGACTTGCGGATACCCGACATGGGCAATAAACAAAGGAAAACAACAAACAACAACAGAAAGAAAAAAACAACCAAAGCAAAGAACCAGAAACCCTGAAAGATGAGAACCAAAACCAGTGATTACCCTACCATACATCAAAGACATAACAGAAAAAATAAGAGCAACAATGAAAAAACCCAACATAAACACACCAACAAAACCATACACAACAGTAAGAAACAGACTAGTGCACCCAAAAGACAAAATATCAGCTGGACTTGAATGTGGAGTTGTTTACGAAATCCCATGCAAACTCTGCAATAAAACATGCACAGGAGAAACCGGACGCCAACTCAACACTCGAACAATAGAACATATAAAGGTGTGCGAGAAGGAGGCACATCGAAAACACACAAGAGCAGCGAAAGAAGAAGCAGAAAGCACAATAAAGAAGTCAGCCGTAACAGATCACTGCACAAGAGAAAACCATATAATGGACTGGGACAACACAAGGATCATAAACACCGAACAACAGAAATACAAAAGATGGATAAAAGAAGCTATTGAGATAAGGACACGTGGATACGAGACTATGAACAGAGAGAATGGGGTTTACACGTTGGATCGTGCATGGGACTGTGTCATCGGTGAAGGGAGAGCGGGCAGCAGAGGGCGACAACGTCCTCTGCTGCCCGCGGATAAACGGAGAAGGAAGTGACGCCACCATCAGCGTCAGCTCTGAGGATGTTTACAGCCTGTAAACAAAACTGTCAGCAAAGTAAAGAAAAACCTTATCTGTGTTTCAAAAAGAACCAAAAATGCAGTTCCCTCCAACATGACTGAGACATTAGACTGTTTTGTGAATATCAATGTAGAATTCTTATATATTGCTCCTTTAAAGGAAGACTAGGCAGTGTTGGCTTGCTTTTAGCACCCTCTATTGTCCATTTAACAGAACCAAAAAGTATCTCCTCGCTGTGCATTCTCTTTTTAACACCTTAATCTAACAGCTGAAATGTCTCCCCAGCCTTCATTAGTGTCTACAGGAGTGATTCATCACTAAATAAACAAATCAGTTGTGTTCATGTTTTAACCCTCCCACTGTCTTTATGGGTGACCCCGCGAGGAAAGTTGACCATTGAGCAGGATTGATGGTTTATCCCTTGAGGTCCATGTGGCATGGGTGAGGTGGTGCTCACTCCTCACCCCTGCCACGTGGACCCAAGGGATAAACCATCAATCCTGCTCAATGGTCAACTGTCCTCGCGGGGTCGCACCCATTAGGACAGTGGGAGGGTTAAAACATGCAGGAGACGTGCTGGAACCAGACTGTCATCTCAGTTTTTTTCCAAGTCCAACAGACTGGACTGGCACTCTGAAGTTGCAAATGTGATACCCTGAACACACAGGGCAGTGGGGGTCTGAATGAAATGTCATTAACCCTGTAAAGCAGGGCTATTCAACTCCGGGCCTTGGGGGCTGGCATCCGGCACGTTTTAGTAGTTTTTCTAGTCCAGCACTAGATTCAGTGGTTGAATCACTTGTGCAGCAGCTCATCAGGCTCTGCAGAACTCTGATAATCACCTGCCAATTTAAATCAGGCGTGTTGAAGCAGGGTTAAAACCAAAACGTGCTAGATGCTGGCACCTCGAGGTCCGGAATTGAATATCCCTGCTGTAAAGGGTTGTTTTAGCACATACTGGCTCAAGGAAATGTTTTAAAAATATGAAAAAGTTCACTAGTTTCCCTTTAAATAGATAAATGATGCAGTTATTTTAATTGTTGGCTCTGTGTGTTGTGAGTACAGAAAATAGAGAAAATATCAATCAGAAAGTGAAAAGCTTCAAACTTTAGAAAATTTTAACGGAAGATGATTCATGATCAGACATTAGAGAACGCCGTGTAATTTCCTGATGCATTGTTGCACTAACGTTTTAAAATGAAGTCTAGAAATGCTTCTACTCTGTGATGCATGGAGCTACCATGGAAAGTTACCAACAGTCGGTGCAGCCAATGAGTCAAAATAAATAAATGTCATGTAGTAAAAACTATCAACATGTCTTAAGTTCCTCCTCCTGATCTTCTGCCCTTCCTAATGTGTTGCTCTTTCCTGTTTTTCTTCCTGTTAGTCCTTGTTTGAACCTGCTTTTATGTCAGGCCTAAACAACACCAATAAACCAGGACTCTTTGCTACGAGGGGTAATTCAGTAACGCCGTCTGTATCGGTGTGATGAGCAACGATGGGAGAACCCCAGAGGCTTTTTATTTTTAATGCCGTGATTAAATAGACAGGTAAAATAAAGATAATAAAGATTTATGATGAATAGAAGTAAAGGCCAGAACTTGGATGAGTCTACAAGAGAATGAGATGGATTCAAAGCGCGTCCCATTAAATTAAACAGAAACATTCTGAACTGGAATGAGGAGTGGGCGAGCAAAAGGAGATGGAATGAAAATGAGAAACAAGTAATTAAAGCTGACAAGATGATGAGATGTGTTGCCAAATATAACCAAACGAGCCAAACACACCCTTTCGTGGATAAGTGTGCTGGTCATAGCCAGTTCCTGCTGAGAGTCAAAGGTCACCTGTTAAGGAGGTCAGAGGTCAAGGCGAGTAAGCCCTGCAGCAGTGAAGTGTTTAGAGAAGAACTTTGTGCTGGAAAACCGAGACGTTGTGAGTAAAACGTGGATACCGAATGTCAAACATGTCAGGATGAAGTCAAACATGTCAGGTGGGTTAAAGATGTTCTGTGAAGTTTATTTAAAGACAGTGTTGGAGAGCAATGTTACTAAGGGCTGATGTTAATAAAGATTCACCAGGTGTAACTATTACTAAAGGAATAAATGTATAAATGTAACCCCCTGGGCTATTTGAAGTGCCCACATATATTGCTTTTGACTGACCAGGAAGGTAGAAATAAACAATGATGCATTTACTGGTGGTAGTAAATTACAGTTTTTTATTTAAAAAATTACAACATTTAACATGTGTTCATGTTAGAAAGTACAAATATATATGTTTATGTGTCTGACTATTACTGTGCATACAGTCTGAAAGGTCAAAGTGTAAAACACTAAATATCAGGTTCGTACAAAGCCAATAATATGAAAGTAGGGCTACAATGCATTGTATTAATGGGAAAAGAAAGAAGTATTTGAGAAGGGAAAAAAACGGGTTATATGTGTGCACTTCAAATAACCCATGGGGTTACATAAATAATAGGGACCACACTAGAAACAACATGTCTTTGATTTTCCTATTCGATTGCAAATGTTTCGTTATTTTTCCTGTTTCTTCTCTTAACAAGGTGCATCATTACATTGTCACCTAACCCTAACCTGATGTCCTCTGGTAACACGTCGAATATATTAACTTTTCTCACAACTGTGACAAAATATTTCAAACTTTGTAGTTAATATTTTCAAGAAATAAATGTGCTCATTTGTCCATTTGCGTTTATTAAACTAACATTTTAGAAGAGCTGTTTGCCTTGCTTGGCTGCACAGTGGTGCAGTGGTTAGCACCAGGGCCAGATTAACACTTTGTTGTACCCTGGGCAACAATATTAAAGGGCCCCATCATCACGACCCAAGGATCACCATAATATGGCCACATACAGAATATTTTACTGTAATATGCAGTAAATATACTCAATACTTGAATGCCTGACATCACGTAACCCGCTCAGGGTAACCTTTGACCCACCTTGTGTGGACTGACCAATGAGGAGAGGGTCTTAACTTGAGGCCCTCTCTTCATTGATCAGTCTGCATGAGACTGACTCTCAACTGACGTTCAAAGTCATAGACAGTGAAGCGTCTCTGTGCAGCGCAAAAGCCCGGGTGGACACGTGTAGTGGAGATAAATCTACCTACATTTTACTTTTCAACACTTTGTTTTGTTTTCTTGTTTTTATTCAACTATTTTCCTGTCCTGTCTGTCTCTCATCTTCCTGCATCTCCTCTAAACTCTCCAGAAAAACTGCTGCCTGGATTATTACTTTTTCACCTCATCTGTTACTTTTGAGCAGATCAAAGGCATCTCCTGACCGCAAAGCTGAGTGCGCGTTTCGATGCTGCGTCAGTGAGGTGAAATCACCGCAGCACAGGTGATGAGCTCCGCAGTAGCAGAGCACTTCAGGCACAAATAAGACAGAAAATAGAGAACATGTGCAGACATTAACGATCGTGTGCTAATTATAGTTTTTTGGTTGCGCCACTTCGAGAATGGACCGTGCACTGGAAGCAGCTGCCTGGATCATTGCGCAACAACGGATGGATATTTGCCTTGCAGCTTAAATGTTGCAAGTTTGAAGCTCATCTGCAGCCTTTGAGGATGGAATCTGCATGTTTCACTCGTGGATATGTGAGTGTTCCCAGACTGCTCAGCTTTATTGCCTAGACATCCAGCATAGCAAACAGACTTCCCTCTGCAGGTTAGTCTAGCCACTGGACTACTGCAGATTAATTTCTATGCAACATAAAAAGAGAAATATTCTTATATTCTTTTAGGATAACTTTTAAACCAGGCATCACAGAGACCAGCAGCTGCATGCAATTCTAGCATTTTGCACATCAGATAAGTGTTTGTGGTTTCTAAAGAAAGATTTCAGAGTGTGGGATTAGCCTGAAAACTGTTGCAGTCATGTCTTTTCCTACAACACGACCCTGCTTGTGTCATGTTCTGCGTCTCCCTCATGTGTCCCCTTGTGTTCTCCATCCCTCTCTAGGTTCCCCCATGTGCCTGCTTGTGTCCCCCAGCCCACTCCAGGTTTTCTCCTTAGGTGTTCCCCTTAGGTTTCTGTGTCCCTGTGGTCTCCAGCCCCCTCCAGGTTCTCTCTAGGTTTCCCTCACGTTTTCCTTAGTCACCCCACTAATCATTAGGTTTCCGTTATGTTTGGATTATTTGGTCAGTATCTCCCTCTGGTTCATGTATGCTTCCTTTGCCAGTTTAGGTCTGGTTTCCTTCCCTGCTCCATTCTGCTCCTCCTCTCTGTTATCAGTCTCACCTGTGTCCAATTCCCTTAATCACCCAGCCCCTGTGTATGTAACCCTGTCTGTGTCTCAGTGTGTTGTCGGTTCATTGTTGTTGACGTCAGTGTTGTTCTGTTCCCCCCACTAGGCCATTAGGTGTTTTGCTCTGAAGTGAGTTTTTGTTTTGCGTCGCAGGTTCTTTGATATTAGGTTTGGCTTCCTGCTCTTTTTGGATTTTTGGATTTTGGACTCTCCTCCTAAATAAAGGATTTTACTTTGACTTTGCTCTTGCCTTGTGTCGTTCTGGGTTTCTGCATCTTGGGTCCTAACCTCCTCCTGGCTCGCAACGTGACAGCTTGGCCCTGATAGTCCATTGCTGAGCCACACAGATAACGGACTGGGCTATTGCTCCAGACGTCACTAAATACTGAACTCATAGCAGTGTCACCTGCATTTTAACCGTGCTCACTTCTCTTTTGCACTTTTTCTGGATTAGTGTTTAATTTGAAATGATCTAATTGTTATTAGGATCATTTAAAGGACAATGCACTCTAAAATGAAACACAGTCAGAGTAAATCTGACTAATAACAGCCCAAGCAATTGTACAGGTTCCTCTTTTATTGGTTTTCATCTAAACAGATGTTAAAACAGCTAATCTGCATAATAAAAAATTCCCTTTGCCAAGACTGAAACAATAGTGAAGTCCTGGGTGGTCATGCTCATAATGTGTCAAAGGTATCAGTTTTGACTTGCCTCAGAAAGCATGGAAACCATTAAAAGTTCTGAGTAAGAATACTCCACTTGGTTCTGCAGACAGAATAACAATTAAAGCTAATTAAATTAAACCATGTTCTGGATTTCAGAAAGTTAAACAGTCGTTTGTAGATTTACTCTGTCTTTTTCTCATGAGAGTATGAAGCAAGAGCTCCTAATCCAGACAGCGTGGGAAGCTACTTTGGACCGTACAACAAAGTTAACCTGAACTGCGTCTTGTTTAGTCATTTGCACAAAAGCAGTGACGACAAAGATTATTTTTATGTTTAATTTTCAATCCAAGATAGTTAGTTTTATGTAGTACAATTTAACATTTTTGTGACCCCATGATGCAGTTAAGGTCATTGAGGTGAGGAATGGAAGTGTGTCACCCGTGTAGCTTGGTGGCAAACATTTTGGAGCAGGACTGTTCACGGTCTCATGTTCATGCTGCAACCATATCATTTCATACCAGGCTCCAAATGTTTGTTTGTTTTTTCCTGTGATAAAAGCACAGTAAAGTTTACCTGTTGCTTGTTCTGAATAAACAGCAGGAAGTTGGCTTGCTTGTCTAATTAGCTCCTGGTTGATTTACCTATTTAAAACCATCAATTTTTCACAATAATCTGTCTGGTAGAAAAGAGACGGTAAAAGTCTAGGATTAGAAAATCCTGACAGATTTACTCAGATGGACTCACCCAACTTGACTCATGACGGGGAAGGCTGTTGTTGGTCTAGCATCCAGGAAACAGCAGAGAACTTCTCGACTAATAGAAGCTAACCGCTCCTATAAAGAAATCTTACATATAAAAGCGCGTGTACGCACCAAGCCCCCATAATTCGGATCTGGATATGAAGCAAAACAGGAAGTGACAAAAATTGCAGTTCCTCCCTCGTCCGCTGGGGGGCTGGTGTCAGAAGCGAGCAAATCCTCAATGACTCCCATGTTAAAAATACCAATTTCACAGCAGAAATAAACATGTTTACAGCCTTGTTCCAAAACATGTTTTAGGTTTAATTAATAGATCTAGTTTACACTCATGACAACTCTGAGGGGGGTGAATTTGTTTGTCACTCTTCTGTTTAAGTGTATTAAAAGCCTAAAATTCTGAATAATTAATGAGCATCAGACCCACGTGACCGCAGAGCTAGCGCCGTGGATAGGCCTCAGTCTGAGTCTCAGCCTTGCCTTAAAACTGTTCCATGATTTTCAGACTCTCTACTTAGACCATTAGTTGTAGCATTTGTGTATTATTTTCATTTATTTTTTGGATATTATTGGTGCAATTGTTGGATAAAATGACTTGCTGTATTATTAATTGCATTAATAGAACGTCCAAGGAGTCTCCACTTCATTTTTTTTGGTAAGTAAAATTATATTCATGTATTTTAGGTCACTGCCGCTCTTGCACTAGCTGAGCTTAGATTTTAACATGTACTGTTTAACCATGACATTTAAATTTAATAGGGTAAAAGCCAGTGCATTTAACGTAATGTGTCATGACTCCCATCCTTCACCCTCATTTCACCTTCATTCAGCTCACCTGGTCCCTTCACCAAGCTCCAGCCAAGCCCTGTTTTCCACAGCAACCCCAGTCAGCACCTCATAACCTTCATGCAGCACACCTGGTCTTATCATTAAGCCCCAGCCAAGCCCTTGTTTCCTGATTACCATAATCAGCTTCATCTCACACACCTGCTTCCCCTACAACATATTCACCAGTTAACTACCAGTTTCCTGCCAGATTATTACAGCCCTGCCAGTAATTCTCCAGCGTTTCACCCTGCCTGATCTCTGCCTCCGGACCTTGTTCTTTGCCTGACCCCTGCCTTGTATTCTGCCTGCCATTTTGACCTTAGCCTGCCTACCGACTCTGTCTCCAGCCTTGCCCTCCTGGTAACTCCACCAGAAATAAAGACTGTTTTTATCTATTTTTACTGTGTTGGCGTCTTCACGGGTCTTCTGAGTTCTGTTCGTGACTTAATGCTGCATTTTTGAAAATTAGTTGAAATATGACATGTTGGTGGAGCTGGGTTCCGACTATCTGTATGGTCTCCCTCACCTCAGCTGCAGCTTGGCGCATCTCTGACTGCAGCGGCGCCTGTCTGCTGCACAGCTGCCGGCTTGTGGAACTCTCGGATGGAAAACATCGGTTTCCATCCGGTTCTCCCCAGCAGCTCGGCGTATCTCCGACTCAGAAGCTCTGGTGTTGAGCACGCCAGTTGTAGCTAGGTATCTACCTCCGTTAGCTTAGCTCCAACCTCCACGTTAGCTTTAGGTTAGCTAGTAGCTACATTGCTTCAGTTCGACGGGTGTCATCATTTGATCCCAGCCTTTTAGCCCCACCCTCAGCTCCACCTCTTTTCCCTTTTTTGGAATTGTCTGGGCTTGACGGAACCTGTGACATGGTCAAAATGGCGGTGGTGGGAACCTCCCATTTTGGCACAAAAACTTATAATTGGAGCCTATTGACATGAATTGTCCAGTATATATGTCGATGGTACGCACACAGGTGCTCACATGGTAAGTATGGACTAGGACATTTTCAACAAATGTCTTAAGGCTGTGGTTGGCACTAAATGCACTGTGATTTATTATCATGGGATTTTTCAGCAAAACAATGTTGATTTTATATTTCCTCATTAGGTTGATGCAGTTATAGCTTGCTCTAGTTGTATTGTTGTTTGTCCCTTTTTTTCGTTTGTTTGTTTTTCTCTTTCTGCAGGTCTAGAAGCAGACTCTTGTTCATCATTGCTTGTTTATTTTTATGGAAACCCCCCCACCTCTTCCTTTTGTCTCTTCTTTTCTTTTTCACCTCTGTCTCCGTGTCTGGTCAGAATTACAAGCATTCAAAAAACAATAGCAATAAAGTTTCAAGTATCAGGCGTGACATTAAAGCAGCAGCTTTGATGCTCCACCTGAGAGTAAATCTGCAAGGCTTGTCACCAGCATTCAGACATTAATTCTGTTTGCTTCACAGACAGACAGAACACAGGGGGATAAAAAGAAGCTAACCTTTAGCATTAGCAACTACACCACACAGCAGAGATCCTCTAGGCTTGTGTTATTTGTGGAGATAAAACATTGACGTTGCAAAGCAAACAGAGTCATCGGTATAGTTGTATTGCTGTTAGCCAATCAGAGGTGAGATGTCCAAATATCAGGAAATGATACTCTAAATCCTGCTGTCTGCAGCTCAGCTTTGATGTGGCTCACTTCTAGTTTCTGAAATAGATGCACCATTGCTTCTTTTCCCCCAGAGTAGGACTTACAAGGCATTCATTCTTACTGTGGTTAAACATGTGAACCACAAAGACCCTAACTCAAACCATTTTTTTACTTAATTTTTAAAACATTTCCCTGTTTTGTGCTTTACTGTAACTTTCCCCTGATCTGTCACTCAAACTGATTCTTGACATTTTATTCATCCATGAGAATTCCTTATGCAGATAAAGAATATTTTCCTTTTCTGAAAAACTCAGATGTCCCAAATGAACCAAGGTCACGCCCGTGCACATGTCTGGGGTTGATGACTCAACTGATTATATTTCACAGAGGCAGAAAAAGACTTCTCAGAGAAACATCCAGCAGTTCAAGTGCTCTTGGCTCAAGGAGACATTGTAAACTGAAACATATAGATAAAGATAGACCGACCGTCTCCAGCATCTTTTTTTGTTGAAAAGAGAAGCCATGAAATCCTGTTTACAAGCGCCGCCCCGTTCTAATTTTGGAACCTGAGTATGCACATTGGAAGCATAAGAACAGGAGTCATTCCTGCTCACCTGCAAATGAATGCAGCATTTAATTTAATGTAGTTGGTATTTTTTTACAGTCAATAAAGCATCAGGATAATTTTCTCATGGTTACAAAACTATTTGCTGACATTTATACAGAAAAATTAGGGGTTAAAGAGTAAATTCCAGAAGGATTCTTTTAAAACTTGCATGCTCTGTTGGGGTAAAAAAAAGTCTTAGTGTGTTTTTTCTGGATTCATAAACTCTGAGAGTTTGCAGATTTACTCAACACTTGGCCTTCAAGGGTAAAGTGCATTTTTGCAGGCAGCTGTAATAAAAATAATCTACACCTCTTTATTCTTATAACAGCATTGATATAAATTACAGGACAAACGCAATGCATGTAGAATTAATGGTTGAAAATCGGGTTACATATAAAATAAACATAATATGAATACACTCACACACCTTGAAGCTGAGAGGCAAGCAGGGTCTATTTGAGCTGTTATCAATTCCAAGAATCTGTCTGCAGCTGGATTTGAACCCTTCGTCCTTACGCTTTTCTCCAGCCATCCGTGTATCCACCCGTGGTGAGTTTTGACTGCTTTTATTAAAACCAGATTGTTTGAATGAATCAAACCCCCTCCGTTCTTGACTCATTCCTTTTTTTTCCATGTGTTTCTCTTTTTCCTTAGCACCCTGCAGCAGTCCGTGTGGAAGAACGTCTTCAAACGAGAAACACATTTCAGGGCTAATAAGGGTCATAGGCTGACGATGAGCTTCGGTTTGAATCCAGGGTCTTGGTTTGGTCCTGTTGAATAATTTACGTTTAGGGACTGTATCAGTTATTTTAACATCATGAACAATTATAACAAAATAATGCAGATATTACTAGATTAAAATTATTGTAAGTAACCAGGTAGGCTGAAGGAAAGACTAGTAACAACGGGAAGCAGTAGCTCAGGAGGTAGGAGCGGGTAGTCCAGTAAACAGAAGGTTGTGGGTTTGATCTCAGCTCCTGCCAGAAAATGTTGCTGTTGTGTTCTTGGGCAAGACACTTAACTCACCTTGCCTAATTGTGCCAATCACACCTGTCAGTGCACCCCAGGATGTCCCAGGGCAGCTTTAGCTAATAGCTCATCATCACCGATGTGTGAATGGCCTCTATTTTTATAGCATCTTCTAGATTTCCACAAACCCCCAAGGTGCTTTACAATACATCAGTCATTCAGAAACCTTCACACTCTGGTGGTGATGAGCTACATTGTAGCCACAGCTACCCTGGGCTGCAAGGCTGCGGCACACTGGTGCCACTGATCCCTCTGACCACCACCAGCAGGCCAGGTGGGTTAAGTGTCTTGCCCAAGGACACAACAACAGCGACAGACGGGGCTGGCTCCTCGTCCACCATCGCCTCAAACCCCCCCACCCCCCCACCCCCAAATAAAACAAAACGACCTGTATCTGGTTTGATATAACACTTTCTAGGGTTCTACAGCCCCCCAAGATGCTTTACAACATAATAAGTCATTCAGCCATGCATGCAGACATGCTGGTTGTGATGAGCAATAGCCACAGCTGCTCTGGGCAGAATTCATGTTGTCAGCACAATGATATGCCACACCTGTGAGGTGGGACAGGTTGTCTCAGACAGGTTTGTGAACATTTTGTGCATCAATGTTTCAGAACTCTGAGTCCAGCTGATGAAAAATGGGAGCAAAAAAATAGTGTTGTATTTATATATTTTTTTCAATGTGTTTATTTGCCATATTTAAGGCTTATTATTATTATAATAAATATAAAACTAATTTTATATTTATTATAATAATTAGATATTTATATTTAAGCCTTATTGTAAACCTTTGAAAGTATAGAGAAATATTCTATTAGGGATTGTTTTCAATGTTTAAAAGAGATCATCTCAAGTCCCCAAACTCAATGTTTTGTGACCCACAGCGACCCCCGGCTTTTGGAAACATCGGATTAAGACCTGCCACTCCTACCATGACCCATTAGAACATGGGTGGATTAAAGCTCATTTGGAAAACCTTCTTCAGTGTGAAGGTTATCATGTGACACCCCCACACTCTTAGTGCTCACCAAGTCATTTTCTTTCTGCTTTGCATTCCCTAGAAATTCTTCTGCACCCTCACCACTCTGTACTTCAGCAAGTTCCCATGATGACACCACGCCCTAGCCTTGTAGAACTGCAGAATACTGCTGCGTGCTAGAAGATCAATCCGTGTTAGCCAAATGCAGATTACCTGATCGAGTAGTAGCCCATGCTTGAGGAGTGTGTGAACAGTTAGGCATTAGATTCGTTGCTGGCTTTAATTCATGATGCAATTACCCATGGTGAAGAATTTTCAAAGGCCCATTAAAATCTGATTATGTGCCTGTAGACCTCTAGACCCTGCAAAAACCGTCTATATTCTGGGTGACTTTTTTACGTCTTAAGAAGTTCTTCAGCCTGTGTGAGTGGGGGCTTTATATGGAGGTAAATGTGGCGCAAAAATGTTTGCGTTTTGTCACTGGGAACTTGAAGTCACAGAGAAAAATCCAGAAAAATCCTATCTTTCACAGGTACTATTTTTTATTGCACCACATTTAACCCCATAGATTTACATACTGTTTAAAAACATACAAAAGCTAATTAAAAACAAAACCAACACACATGTGTTCATTAAGGCATTTTAATACTGTTCTTTTCTCAGCACTGGCAATTTGTACACAGAAAGAATGCTGCCAAAATAACAAACAGAAAAATATACAGATATTTCCCTAAATAATAAGGGAAGGAAGTGTAAAAATATGCACGTTGAAAATACTACAAACATGTCCTGCTGTTTTTACTGACCTACAAAACTTTTTAGAGATTTTTCCAGTTTCAGATATGAATATATAACCAAAATGCATACTGACTGTGCTTACAAGAGGATGCTAACACAAAGTAAATGGCAAAAAATGTTTTTCTGGTCCTGGAGTTTAAAAACTAAACTGGTGCATATAAAAACAGGCACAAAAATAAAAATGGACAAAGGCATCTGAGGTTTAGATTGACAAGTTCAAACTATATAGTTACTCAAAAAAATCATAAGAACTGACTCTATTTATTATAAAAAATATGTTTCTTCATGTTTCTGGTGCAGTGGAGTACAAAACAGGCCATTTTGTTCTTGAAATGCACATCAGGATAAATTGCAACAGCACAGCAAATAGGTAAAAGTCCAACAATGTGATGAAGGCATTTCTTTGTCTCCAACAATCCATGCTTTAACTCCCAGGAAAAATAGTCCAATAACAACTAAAATGCCTGTAGCCGGCCAACTTGTGGACCATACATACAAAAACCCCTCATACTGGAAACTTTAGCCTTTCTTTTTACGAGTCTGCTAGAGATTGTTCAGGGAATTATTTTTCATGCTTTGAATATTTTTAAGAAGACTGAGAAAAAACATAATTCTCGTTCTCTATAAGTACACATTTCTTCAAAGGAGTAAAATGTTGAATGTAAACAAAAATGTGTTAGTTTTAGAATCAGTAATAATTATGATTTTTGAGGCCTTAACACACCCGGCAGAAAAATATCGAACACATTTTCGTGTTAGTTCTATATTATTGCTTTGCTACGTAATGTCTGCATACGTTTTTGTCCACTGGAAGCAGTCTCAAAGACATGTTGTGTGAACCACACTTTGTTGTGTTGGACGCTGTTCCTGTTGTTTTAGAAACTTCCCAATAATATAAGTTTTGCTTTTCAGTAAAGAAATAATCACTCTTATGCACTCGGGCCCATCTTTCTTGATCAAATACCCTCAGTCCGTCACACTGTTGAAGCTGAGCTCACTGATGGATCACTTGTGATATCCTCTAGAGAAAGGTTTCTGCCCTATGAGCGAGTAAAAAATAAATATGAATCCAGTTATGTAAATCATTGGTTATTGTTGTTACTTCTGCACTGAAAACACTCAATATTTTTAGCGTTGTAACATAGATGAAAATAGAATATGCTTGGTGTTAAAGGCCATTTTTAAGCAGGAAAAGTTATTGTTTCAACTCACAGTGATATTAATACTGTATGAATATTTACAACATGAAAATACAAAAATAATAATAATAAAGCAGAATCTCACAAAATCATACTTAAAACAATCTGTCCATATTAGCACTAAGTAAAAGCATCCAAGTCCATTCTCAATTGTCTTTCACAGAAAATTAATTTCCACAAGTCAAAAGCTGTGTAACAAGTGATCAGAAGAATCACAAATATGTATTAGAGTTTTGCTTGCAGAACAGATTATGCCAACAGTAAATGAAAAATTTGTACAACTTTTATCATTGCAAACTTTACGTAGTCTCTAAAGGTAATTTTTTTTCATGTCTTCATGGTCATCAATCTTGTTGCAGTTTGAGAGGGGTGTTAAAAAGGAAACCATTTTTATTTCAGTGCAAGGTTTTCTAATCCCCATGGTGCCATTTGAGTCATTTAGAATTCCAAGAAGTATTTTTGAAATTCAGCTGATCCACCGTCAGTTCTCTGGTTCTTTAGCCTGAAAGCTGAGGCACTTTTTCTGTTGTATTTTATCCACATCCAGCAACAAGATTAAAGCTTATTTCAATTGCCTCTCATATGAACTAAGTGAATTAAAAGAAAGTTATACTTGGGTCAGTAATGAAGGCACTGTTCACTACTAAGCCCCTTTCAGTTGATTGCACTTCATTTAGTCAGTTGTTTATACCATCATACGACAGTCTTTGATGAACTTAATCACATCCTCTTCATTGTCCCATAGCGGTCAGGCATATTTCGAATATGCTGCCATCTTCAATCCATCATTTTGTGTCTTTAAATTGGAAATCCATTCTGTGTCATCAGGAGTGCAACAAATGATACCAATTGCCCTTTTTCAATTGTGTGTATCTGATGTTGGAATAATATTAGAATAAAACCGCCAAGGGTGCTATAGCTAGATGAGAAAGTCTTTAAAGTTTTGCTAATCGTTAGAAATAGGATGGTTTAAGGGATGCTAGATTGTTATTTGATGGACATTGTCCGTGCATCAAGGGTGCTTCATAGTCTGAACTACCGTTTTGATGCAAGAGTGGAGGTGGCTGAGAAGTCATGGAGTAGTCCGTCTCAGGCTGCTTGGGAGGTAAGGTACCGTTTATGCCATTTTCCAGGCAAGATTTTATACCATCCAACTCTGTGGGGTCAGCAGGGCCCAATTCTAGTTCCAATCCTGCATTTGCCCGCCTCTTCCTCCTCAGGCAAACAAAGGTTCCAACCACTATAGCCAATCCCAGCACCAGCGCTAGGACTGCAAGAGCTGAGATGAGAGTATTTGTAAGAGGAGTACTTGTGGTCACCCAAGGTTCTACAGATGTCACAGGCATGCCGTCTG
Organism: Nothobranchius furzeri; assembly: GCF_043380555.1. Classification (NCBI taxonomy): domain Eukaryota; kingdom Metazoa; phylum Chordata; class Actinopteri; order Cyprinodontiformes; family Nothobranchiidae; genus Nothobranchius; species Nothobranchius furzeri. The sequence goes on along the minus strand of NC_091744.1, from coordinate 9,608,152 downwards.
TGTGGGCCTCTGTACATGTCCCCATTTCTATAGAGTTGCTACCCTTGTAAAGTATTTTCTCCCCAAGGGGACTGGCACAAATAGAGTAGGTACAGTTGGGTATCAAACCACGTAGCGTGTACTCAGGGTAGGATGTTGGCAAACTAATCATCATAGGGCGGCGGTCGGGCCCTGAAAGGTTACGGTAGGTCAACCTGATGCCACGGATATTTGGCCGTGTCTCGATGAAGCGGTGTAGGTCAAGAAGGATTGATGTGGAGGTCACCTGACGTGAACTGATTGTATCAATTCTATCAGGTATCTCGGGGGTAACTGCAGAAGAGGGTTGCTGGGACGCAAGACTCACATCCATATCTTCGCAAAAGAGGCCAAATGTTCCTGAGGGACACATACAGCTGAGTTGTCCAAGAAGATCCAATTTACAAGTACCCCTGTTGAGGCAGATGTTTTCTGGGCAAAAATGCTGTTCATCTTCCTTACTGTGAGAGCTGAAGGTAACCAAGTCTTCTGGTGGAGAGGCATGGACGTCTGTTGAAGAAATGGGTTCTTCACTAGATGAACGAGGGGGGAGAACGGCTTTGGTATGGGTGGTGTCTGGAGATGTGGTCGGAATTTGAGGAACAGGAGTATTTTCTTTGGGAGAACTAAAAGATTCGGTAGTAGTTGGTGGACATCCAAAATCTTTGTGCTCCAGTGAGATGAGCATTTTTCCAGCATTAACTAAAGGAAAGTGACATCTGGTAATCTCGGGCTTCAACAGACGAATGTTCTTCTCTTTCAGCCAAACAGGAAACCAGGCAAATGGACATAGGCAGTTAAATGGGTTCTGAGCTGCTGTCAGGGAAATCAACTTTGGAGCACTTTCAAAAAATCCCTCAGGAAATTCCTGAATATTTATTCCACTGAGATCTAGATCCTGAAGTCCATCAAGTTTCTGGAGGTCCTCTACTTTCAGCTCAAGTATTGGGTTGGCTGCCAGGCTAAGTTTGGTCAGGCCCTTGAGGGAATCCTGCTTCAAGGCCTGAGGGACTTCATTTAACTTATTGCCTGATAAGTCAAGCTCATGGAGGTTCCTCAGAGATGTTATGAAGTCTTTATCCAGAGTAACTAAGCCAAGATGAGCCAATTTAAGGGCCTCTAAATTGGGAGTATGAAGGTCTGAGGGTTCCAACATTGGAATGTTATTGTGACTGAGGTCTAAAAGGAGAAGATTGGGAAATCTAAGGTAAGGCAAGGAAACAAGCTGGTTTCTTTGCAGTTTGAGTTCCAATAGCATCTCTAAGCCATCAAAAGCTTCCCAATGAATGCTTTGAATGTGGTTTCCTTGAAGATACAGCCTTTCTAACTGGACCATCCCAGAAAAACTGTCTTTTGAAATGTGAGCAATTTGGTTACCAGACAAGTCTAAGTTCTTTAGTTCTGACAGGGACTCAAACACTCCATCGGGAACTTCTCGTATCTCATTCTGGCTCAGATCAAGTGACACCAACTCCACTAGGCCTTTGAAGTCATTGTTGGACAAGGTGAAATTATTGTTGTTGAAGATGTACAGATATCGGGTGGTGACAGGAACTCGAGGTACAGTGTTGGACCGTCTGTTGATGCAAAATACTGAGTTTGGGTCATTGCACACGCATTGTGCTGGACAGTCAGTGAATAACTCCACACCAGAGACGATTAAGGAGAATATGAAGAAAATCAACATGATGATGATGAGGATGGGTCCAGCAGCTCTGAAAAACATGAGACACACAAAAAAGGTATGTTAAAAATTGGCTTGTTCAGCTGGACATGTTTAAAACGCATAGGGCTTTCACATCTGGATAAGCTGGCCCAGCCCTGGTAGGTTAATTGTGTTCATATTTGGGTAATCTTTGCATTTTCTGTGCTTAGCTGATTGTTTATTTTTTTGGACCTGCTCTCCAGCAGCCCGCTTCATGCGCTGCAGTCATAACATCTCCACAACCGACTGATTGGCCAATTGAAGTTTACGCCTACCTAAAGAGGGAACCTCTGATTGGCGGGTAGAATCAGCCAGTAGCAGCTTCCTGCATGGGCAATCCCTTATAAGTCTGGATGTGTTGGGGTAAACATTTTCTCTGACTGCTGCTCGGAACCACCGCACTGTGGCAGGGCAAGGACAGACTGCTGTGAGAGGAGAACACACCAGTCTCAGGGAGACTGTAGGAAGCAGCATGCTTCATATCAGAGTCTCCCAAAGCAGCATTGCTCATGGGTGCCTTTGTTTACTAACTTAAGGAGGACAAAACAAACTTCTTCATGCCCTACCCACATGCTTGGAGACATCCGTGTCCCTCAGAAGGCTGTGTGAACAATACCTGTCCGAGTAGGGGTGAGCCGATGCTACTAACACCAGACCAATACCATTAAGTAGATCTGTGTGGTATATTAACTAACCGGAAAAGAGATGCAAATTAGAAAAGTAAATCAGTCAGTACCATTTATTTTAATACAGTCTGTTGTTGAGCATTCCCTTTGTAATATTGGTTTTATGTTCATTACTTTGCACATTGCCCTTGCTCACCTATTAAACTGTATTTATGAGAATAAGTAAATTTTCAAATTGACTTTCAACTTCTGCACATTGTAGGAACTTTTGGACAGTCTGAGTTTAGACGAATGGGGGCTAACTTTTATTCAAATGTGTTGCCGGGATATCTTCATTCATTTTCTTTTTGAGAAACATTGAAAGCAGCTGTGGCTCAATTAGGTCAAACAAGAGGTTGGTTCAGCCCACCCAGGGTGACCCTAAAGGGAAAGTAAGAAACCATTCAGTCATTTCTTTCAGTTTATGGCACAATCTTCCGCCTGTGTTAAGTGTTAAGTAAAGCAGCAGGACACCAATGGGCACAGTGCTTCTACATACAAACATAGTAAAGTCATGTGTGAAAGGACAAACACCAACTAAAATTCCTGCTAGAGTCTAAAGAAAGTCTCAGCCACAGAGGGGCCTCCTTCGTGTCTCGAGTGTTTTGATCTACTCTGCTGATAGAGGGGAAACCCATTCAAGCTTCCAAATGGCAACATGTGTTCTGCCTCGATAAGTCAAAGTAAATGGAAGCATTGTGGTATGTTTACAGGAAAATGACTTCTGAGAATGACACTTTTACAGGCAGAATGAAGATTTAGTTATCTGAGCAGATGTGTTCAAACATAAGCACTTAACAACACAAGAAATATGAAATTCCTTCCAGAAGGGCTTCAGTTGGCTGCAGCAGCAATTTGCTCAGCCGTGAGACATAGTCTCTCCATCGTGTCCTGGGTTTTCCTTTAAGCGTTCTCCTAGTTGGACGTGCCCAGAAAACCTCACTAAGGAGGCAACCAGGAGAAATCCTAACTAGATGTCCGAGGCACCTCAACTGGCTCCTCTCGATGTGGAGGAGCAACGGGTCTACTCCGAGCCTCTCCCGGATGACCACGTTTCTCACCTTATCTCTAAGAGAGAGCCCTGGCCACTTGCATCCGCAATCTCATTCTTTTGGTCACCACCCAAAGCTGGTGACCATAGGTGAGTATAGGTGAGGAAGGTAGATCGACCGGTAAATCGAGAGCTTTGCCCTCTTGCTCAGCTCTATCTTCGCCAGGACAGATTGGTACAACGCCCGCATCACTGCAGACGCAGCACCAATCTGCCTGTCGAAGTTGCACTCCCATCTTTCCCTCAATCGTGAACAAGACCCTCAGACATTTCAAACTCCTCCACGTGAGACAGGACCTCTTCCCTGACTCTTTTCCGACTCAAGACCATGGTCTCGGATTTAGAGGAGCTGATTCTCATCCCAGCTGCTTCACACACGGCTGCGAACCGCTCCAGTGAGAGCTGAACTATGGTATTTCGATTTAAAATTGGCTTTGCTTTCTGAATATGCATGATCTGTGCTGCCTCTGTTTTGAGCACTAAACATCTCTTCTTTCCACCTCTCTTGTTTGAAAATGACCAGTTTCCCAGATCATCAGAATAAGCACTTGTCATGAGCATCAACCAAACCATTCGAGTACACTCTGCATGCAACCAGCCATGCATGCATTACAATAGCATTACTTAAACTTGCAAAACAAATTGTGTTTGTTCTCTCAAACCAAACACCGTGTGTTCTCAGCTGCTCATGTACAAAAAGAACCCAGGTCGAAAGAGAAACATCGGCAGCTAAGTGATACAAAAACAGATCAACACAACTTGCAAAGCCACACGGCCCTACATGTGCACACAATACTATTGGTGCAAATATTCACAGTTTGCAGCCCAGCTGGATTATGTTATCCACAATTCAATACAGCCATCCTTCACTGTTTTGAGACAGAATGAGAGGCCCACATAAACATTTGTCCTCCTGCAATGATAAGAGAGAGGAGAGGAGAGATGGAGAATTCCTACTCCTTTTTAGAGGCGAGAAAAAGTCTGAGAGGTAAACTGAGTGAGAAGGGAACAGATAGAACAAGATGAAGGACAAATAGTTGGTGAAAATTGTAACACTTTATTCTGAATCAGCTGCAGACAAAGGTATTCTCACCCAAACTAACAGTGTGGGACATGTTGTCTCAACAGGCAATATAGAGATCTGTGAGAGCCGATCTACATTTCATTTAGCCAAACAAGGCATGAACTTTTCTCCCTTCCTGTCTTTGATCACTGTTCTTTATCATTTGTGATAGATCTACAAAATAGCAAAAGCTGAAAGCTCGTAACTAAGAAGATGATTCAGCTCTCCTGATCTTTCTGAAACTCCTTATTTGTAATTAAGCCTTAATCTCCAGTAACTCAAGCCACACTAGTCATTGTAGAAATGTGTACCGCCTACTACAATTCATACCAGGGTTTTAAACTGAGATGATCTTGTGTTGAGAATAGATGGATTATATGACTTAATCTTAATTTTGATTGAAAATACTTTGAGTCAGAAAAAAAATGTTTTTAAGCAAAGATGTTATATGTGTTTCTTAATTTATCGACAAATGACAAGTCTGAGAATCTGTGTTTTCATCCATACCATACCAACTTTATTTCTATAGCACTATTTAAAATACAGCGTGAGAGCCGACCAAAGTGCTGTACAGGCAGGATCAATTAAAACAAAACAGACAACAGCAATAAGGATCTAAACAGGGCATCAATAACAAATAAAACAATAAGAACAGTGGATAAAACACAAGAGTGAATACAGTAAAAACAATAAAACAAGTCACTGTCTGAAAGCCAAATCATAAAAGTGGGTCTTTAAACGAGACTTAAAAACAGGCAAAGAGGGTGCCTGCCTAACTGTAACAGGCAGTGAGTTCCAGAGCGTGGGGGCAGCATGGGCAAACATACGTTCACCCCGTGATTTATAGCACATCCGGGGGTTGCAGAGAAGCAGGAGATCAGCTAACATCAACATGTGCATAGGTACATAGGGGGTGCATTGTCTCAACAATGGTATTTTAGTTGTTGACTTGTGATGGTTTGTAATAACCTGGCAAACCATCCTTTATATGTAAATATAAAGTCTGACCACAACCCTAGAGAGCTCAGGTGTGCAGCGTGGTTGTATTTCAAACTTTCTCTGCACCAAGCCCCGATAATCCAGGGACGAGCATGAAGCCAACACCAAAGTGGCAAAAAATGCAGTTCCACCCTCATCCAATAGGGGCTACATGGGCGTAGTTTTGACTTTAGAAGTCTGTGTCTGTGTGTGTGTGTGTGTGTGTTTCGGGCAGGGGGGGCATGAGGACCAGGTGGGTGGATTTTTTCCAGTAAGTTTACAAAAAATATGTATAAAACTATAGTCTACACAGTGGCGGCTGGTGAAAAATGTTTTTGGTGGGGCTGTGCTATTTTTTTATTTTTAAACAAACTTGTGCTTTCTGAGCTTTGTGCACAACTTCACTATTTCCTGAATTAAGCACAGCTCTTTTATTTCCTGTCTTACATCATTGGACAAACTGATTAATCCAGGTGTGTGACTATTGGCACGCTGCCTTGCAGACCAAGGTTGAAAAATACTGCATTAAATTGCACATAAAATAACACGACCATAAATGGTAAATAGGCAATGCAAGAGGCAAGTAACAAAAACATTTTGTTTAATTTCAACATTTGAGTGAACACGAAAAATTATGAGCAGGTCACTGTTACAGTAATGGTAGTAAACACCACTTGGACAAAATGCCAGAAATTTACACTGTTAAATATTTCTGGAGTGTTGTGCCAAGGTCAACTTTATACAAAGATCAAGTGGATGCATTTGTGTGTGTGTGTGTGTGTGTGTGTGTGTGTGTGTGTGTGTGTGTGTGTGTGTGTGTGTGTGTGTGTGTGTGTGTGTGTGTGTGTGTGTGTGATACCTCATTTGTACAGAAATTTTGCCCTTCTGTCCTTCTGAGTGGCAAAGCTCTCGATTAGCTTTTTATTGAAGTCAGGAATGTTTGTGACAAGCTTTTTTTTCCATGGAGAGCATGGCAAGAGCATTCAGCCCATCCTGTGTCATGGTGTTCCTCAAGGAAAGTCTTAATCCTCTTTAAAGTAGAAAAGCACCTTTCTGATTCGGCTGTGGTCATGGGTGTGGTGACAAGAATCTTCTTTTGCATGGCTCAGGATGGTGTGAAAAACCTGTCATATGATAAATAAAAAACAACAGATAAGTACATAGGAAACACTTTCATAGGAAATAATGTCATCAGTATCCTCTTACAAATGTCATATTTCCCAGTTTTTGGGACAATAAAACATTTCTGATTCTCAATCAGATGTTTTTACATTTGAGGTAAAAACATCTAATTGAGAATCAGAAATGTTTAATTGTCCCAAAAGCTGGGAAATTTGTTTGCTGCAGCAGAAGTGTAACAAGTAAAATGGAATCAGATTGATGTATGTACAAATTTACATGAACTACACATTTACGTGATTAAATATGTATAATAAGTATGTGTGTTGAAATTAGTTTTTACAGTTATTGCACATTAAACATGTTATTAAACAAATGTCCCGGTTTGTGGGACAACCAAGGATTTCTGATTCTGATTGTCTTGTTCACAGAAATGTAATGTACAGCTTACCTCTGCACCCAGCTGCTGTTGTTCCCTGCATGGCAACGTTAGCTCTGCTGCCTAGCATGGCTAGCTTCACCGTGTTGTTGTCCATGTGTGCCCGGGATGACTCGTGTTTCTTCACCTTCTCAGAAAAATGTTTCATGTCTGTAACTCCTGACTCATCCATGCCTTATCTGTCCCAGCCGTTTTGAATAACAAACACGGAAAGCAAAATAACGCATTAGCGTGATTGCATCCAGCTAGCCAAGCCTTCCTGGTGTACCAATTTCGGGAGAAGCCTAGTGTGTACAGTTTACCTCTCTCCTTCTCCTGCTGGCTTATCTTTACGTCGGGCTGATCTGGTCCAAGCTCTTTGACATTAAGTTTTTCCACCATAGTTCTCCTCTCGAACGGAAGGACCGAACTGAATTCAGTGGCTGCTGAGATCCGGTATCCATGCTGGTTGTAGTCACCGGCGGCGTCCATGTTACATCTGCGTCACGACCAAAAACGACTCTGCCGAGTTCTACCGAACACCAACGAATCCTTTGGCGGTAGCTCCATCGCCCATCATGCTTCTGAAACGTTCTGAAACAACGTCGACGCTGATTGGATACATTCCCATTCCTACCCTTTGATATTCTTGTCAGCAATTGGACAGCTGGTCTCGTCCTGTTTGGGCGATTGAAAAACAGCACACAGCCTCCACCGCTCGGCAGAGATCGGCAGAGACCGGCAGAGACCAATATATATATATATATATATATATATATATATATATATATATATATATATATATATATATATATATATATATGATTTATTTTTGTTACAAAACACACAATTAACTTAGAATATGTGATTATTGTTAATTTTATTTATTTATTTTTTTAAATAAAAATTAAAAACACGGAAAAACTGGGAGGGCGGCGCCCTATCGCCCTCTACTGGCCAGCCGCCACTGAGTCTACAGGCACTTTTATGCAATGTCAGGAATACAGAACTGTCAAGTATACAAGTGGCAGGAATGGCCAGTCACACGTTCGCAATTATCAGCAGAGCCAATAGATGAGCTTATGGACAGTTCTATTGGGAAAAAGGCTTCAACACAAGTGGTTGTTTTCTGCTAGGTCCTAGTGCTCAACCAGTGTTTATTAAATATAGCGTAATATTGTTTTGGATGGTAAAAAGTACAGGGGACAAAATTTGACTTTGGTGAAAGCCCCTGCCCAAAACTACATCTGCTAGGGGCTGGCACCACAAGTGAGCAGATCCTCATTGTTTCCCATGTTAAAAATGCCATTTTCACAGCAGAAATGAACATGTTTACAGCCTGGTTCAATGACAACTCTGAGGGGGGTGGATTTATTTGTAACTCTTCTGTTTAAGTATAATTAAATGCTTAAAATTTTGAACTATTTATTAGCATCAGAGCCACATGACTTCAGAGCTAGCTCCGGGGAAATGCCTTAGCCTCAAGTTAATAGATGTTCAGCCATTTCCACTCTAAACTTTAGTTATGTCTGTGTGTTTGTGTTTGGATGTTAATCATGGAATTAATTGGACAGACAGGACAAGCTGTGGTTACGAACAGGTCATCCAAACTGTTTCTGCTTCTTTTTTATCAGTAAGTAAAATTATATTTCTTTACTTTATTTCGCTGGTTGAATGGGGGAAATGCGGTGTCACTTAACTGCTTGGTCAAACATGTTAGTGGGGCTGCTTAAGAAACTTGAGTGGATGTCCGGCTTCTCCTGCCCGGGAACAGTATTCAGAGCAGGCGGCTGGCTGTTCCCGTTTCCCAAGGCCGCCGGGACGTGGTGGACCAGCTCAGATGCAAGGCTGTAATCATGGTGGTCACTTGTGGATCTCTGAGGGAGACCAGAGAAGCACTGCAACTCTTTTAGTTGACGCTGCTTCACTTTTGAGTCACTCAATCATCTTTTTCTCGCTAATAGTTTGCTGGTTGAATGGGGGAAAATTCTGTGTGTTTACCATAACACCACTTGGTCTAAGATGGGTTAAAATATAACATGTTGGTGGGTAACAAAACTAAAGCTAAATATATGACCAAGGATAGCGGAGGCTATCAGGCTTTGCTGTTCCACCGCGGTCAAAGATCTGCCAGTCCGCCGTCATCGACGGTTCCGGAGTAGCAACATGGCTCTCTGCCCCATGGTGATACAGCACCGGTAGCCAAGTCGACACTTCCGTCTCCGGCCATGAGCGCGACACAGATCCTGGAGCCGAGTTGACGCTCCCAGAGACGAGACTGTCAACAAGGGCAGACTCGCGGATCTTTGACCATAGTGGACCAGCGAATCCTTGGTCAGCTTACGTGGTATGATTTTGTTTGCCTCCACTTCAGAGTCCCTCTACCACTTTTTTCTTGCTAAAAACGCTCAGAAAAACTTTGTTAGCTTTGGGTTAGCATGTTGCAAATCTCCGACCGTGGAGCATGAGCTGATGTAAAAGGCCACGGCGCCCACCTACGATCGCAGCGGTCTGAGGCTCTGCTTGTAATTTAACAGTCCCAGTCCATATTAGATCTCCACAGGTGACCAGCATGACTACAGCCTCCCACGGAAACCAGTCAGCCGTGCAGGTGGGCTATCCTGCTCTCCAGAGCCCCTTCTTAGCTTCTTGGGTTAGCTAAGTTAGCTAGTAGCTACATTGGTTCATTTGTTCCAATCGTAACAGTCCCACCCTCGGCTCCACCTCTTTTCCCATTTTTGGATTGTCTGGGCATGACGAGACATGTAACACAGTCAAAATGGCGGTGGTGGGAACCTCCCATTTGGAAACAAAAACTAATAATTCAGGCCTATGGACCTTAATTGTCCATATATTGATGCTCTGCACTCAACTGGATAGCACTAGGATCAATCAGAGCGACAAACAATTTGACATTTTCATCACTACGGAAATCATGGAATGAAGCAGTCCGCCATAAACCTTAGGAGAAGAAGCAAACATCAGAGTTTCAAAGAAAATCTCAAATGTAGAAAGTTCAAAGTTGAAGCCATTTCAAACAAGCAATCTTCCTGAGCCAACGCCATCTTTGTAGTTTTTCTCCGTCGCAGCTCTGGTGTTATAAGCCCAGCCAGTGTCTATCTACATAGAACGCTGTGCTTGGCGAAACCTAAACTTTTTGTGGCCAATTGTAGACCTGCTGAGGCTCCATTGGGGTGTGGCTACACCAACCTTCAGTTTGTCAAGATTTGATTGAACCTTTGTACATTGTTTTAAACACGTTTTCCAAGACTCACAAACCAACCATTGGCTTGACACTTGTTGCATGATTTGATGTACCCAAACTCCAGGTTTCAGTTCTATTTGTTGTGGTTTCATTGTACTTCTTTCCTATTTGCTTTGGGTTGAGTACAGAGACATCAAAGGGAAGCAGCACAGCTAATATGAAACGTCTTGCCAGGAATGGTGTTCTGCTATTCTTCCTTTGCTGCACACTGTGCAAAGCTAGGAGAATTAAACACAATAAAAAATCATTACAGAACACGAGACATACTGATGACAAAAACATGTGGATAAGCTATAGCCAGCCAATAAATATTTCCAATACATGGAATGACTGAGGCAGAGGTGAAAGAGAGGAAGGCAAAAAGAGCAGGGATCATAAAGTTGGTCGGGGAATGTTAGTGAACAGGAAGGTTACGTCATCTTTCTTCAGAAAAAAAAGGAGACATGAGTTATTGGTACCAAGTCTCCAAAGAAGAATATCCTGTTACCTCATAGCTAAAAAGCTTTGCAGCAAAGTCTGTTTAACAGCTACAATCTCTCTAAAACTCTTGGTCCACTCCCTCCAAACTAAGCTGATAAAGTTGATCCTGTTTACACGTAGTACTGCACAGGAATGTCTACACACAAGCACAAACTTGTATGAGTGCACATATCAAAAATAAATCCAGAACACAGAAAATTACTTAAACCCGCTCCCATGTATGTTAGACAAGATATCGTAAACTGATGACAGAAGGATTATGGAGTGGGATCTCAAATGCAGAAATAATTTATAACAAGGTTTTAATATTTTAATAAAGGGTTTGAGACTAATGAGCGTCCTTAGAAAAGTTAGGAAAATCTCAACAAAGTTGAGTCTTTAAAATGGGAACAATATGTACCCCTTTCAGATGAACCTTTGACAGGAATTAGTCTGTGCATGAAACAATGCAATCCCTGGATTATCTTGTGCTCATTTAGTGGTCTTGTTTGAAAGGATGAGCAGACAGTTTCACTGCACAATACCTTCTTGTGGCTTGTTGACAATCAGGTCTTGTGGCTAACTTTACAGAGCGTACTTTACAAAAGGTGTTCAGAGGTGTGGCCTTTGCATTCTATTCTAAAACTCTGGCATCCATATCACAATTCAAACTACTCCATGCTTTAGCCCTATGCAGAAGCACAGATAAAAGGGATGAAGTCAAAGCAAAGCTAAAGTCTGCTGAATAAAGTGAAACGTGAAAATCGTTTTTTTTTCTTTTCTTCTCTGGATCTTGTGATTCTTCCCGATTTTCAAATTAAAAGTACATTGTACAGCTGTTTATGCAAACCCACAGTTTGATCAGCCACTTGTGGAACAAATTAAGAACATGGTGTATAAGACTCCACCTCTTCCTGTTGGAAACCATTTGCTTTCATCACCTACTTAATCTCATGGACTAAAGGAAAGCATTTGAACTGCCGCCCTTCGTGCTACAGTTTTGAACTACGTTCATTTAAACTTTTTGAATAATGGTGATTTTGGTTAGACTTTGAATAAAAACTTTATGCATGATCACATTTGACTTTACAACAGCTCATGAGATCTGTAATGCGCGTGTTGTGAATGGTGCTGCATTAAATTTGAACTCAGTCTTGAGAAATTAAATATAAAAAACGTTTTTGTGTTAGAAGATTACTTGCAGTGGCTTAAATAAATAAGGCTGACTTCAACAAGTAATCACTAATAGATGCCCATCCAAGGAAAACATCGTGTTTAATTAATGTCTGTGTAATTTTTCATTAAATATTTTGCTCTCACCTTTTGATTAATTAACCAACTAATTAGCTGACTAACTAACCAAAATCTGCAAAACTGAGGCCGTTTAGTCTTTAGTTTGTGATCGGAGTCTTTAGCCTTATGTAGCTGCATGTCTGAGCCAACAGGTCTGAGCTTTTTGGTGAATGGAGTCCATTCTTGGTGAGTAGATGCAGCGACACATACTGCATGTTAAAGGAATGTTTGTGTTTTTATAGTTATGTTTGTGATGACTTGTTCTTTATTTAACCTTATGCTCTAAGGACTAGAGAAAGGTTATACTTGCACACTAATCATGAAATGAATGAGTTATGATGCAGAGGTGGTGTTTAGCTGTTATCTGGACCTTGAGACGTGGCAGAAGTGTTTACTTCATCTCCTATTTTTGTGCTCAAATTCCTCTTAAAACCAGTTTTTGTCCTGTCACTGATCTCTGGATTTTGTGATTTTGTTGGAACTTTGTTGGACCTTTGTTTATTTTTTGGATTCTTTGACTTCTTGGACCTTTATTTGGAATACAAATCTTTCGTATCCGACAGAGGCAGCTCAGCTAAAGTGTAAGCAACCTTGAAGCTATCTTGAATGTCTGTCCTCCCGCTCCTTCTGCCCCACAATGATGCCTTTATGCTTTCTAAAGCAAATAAAAGAATTGAAAACCTTAAATAGGTTATAGGACGACTCTGCTTCAATTCAATTCAAGTTTATTTATAAAGCGCCAAATCACGACAAGCGTTGTCTCAAGGCACTTCACATAATAAACATTCCAATACAGGTCAATTCATTAAGCCAATCAGAAAAAGTTTCCAACACTGTTTTCACCTACCACTTTGCTGGTAGGTGATTCAATAATCAGGAATGTCCGCGTTTTTAATGTCATGACGAGATGTTTTCCATCAGCCACCATCCCTGCTCTCCTGGATAAACTTCCTGGTCTGCTACTCCATCCCAGCTTCAGTTAAAAGAGTGATCATTCATGTGGGATCAAACGATGTTACACGCCGGGAGTCTGTCATCACTCAACAGCATTTTAACCATCTCTTTGACATTCTGAAGAGCGGTGGAATGTTTGTTTTCATCTCCGGCCCGATCCCCACAGTTTCTCGCGGATATGGACGTTTTAGCCATCTGCGCTCCCTCCACTCCTGGCTTCAGTCTGCTTGCAGGTCCCACAGTTTTGGTTTCATCGATAATTTTAACCTGTTTTGGAACCGTTTCTCCTTATTCAGGCGAGATGTTATTCACCCTAACCGACATGGCTCAAGCATGCTATCCGCTTGCATCCGGCATGCTGTTCAGTCCCATAGATATACTGTACATCTATAGTGGATTCCCTTCCACAGACATGACGGTTTACATCCCAGAGATCTTCGCCTTCTTCGGCCTTTGCTCAAACCTCCACTTCAAATAACGTCCCTCCCTACAGTCCTCCCATGAAGCAACAGTCTTCTGTGTGTCTTCCACAGGTCACAATTCCCAAAATGTTGTCTTCTGCTGACAAACCCAAAAGTTTCCCTATTCCAGTTCATTTATCAACCGCAAAGACATAAACTGTAGTCATGGCCGGAGAACCCAGAACACCAGATGTTTACGACCCATCCCTCTCCAACAGGTTAAGAAAACAAATGTTCTCCAGGATTCAGTTCAATGTGCCCTGTTAAATGCCCGCTCCATCTCAAACAAATCCATTATTTTAAATGATCTGTTCACCAGAGAAAAGTTGGACTATTTATTTCTTACAGAGACGTGGCAGCAAGATGGCTATTTTGAACATTTCAATGAAATATGTCCACCGAACTGCTCTGTGTTTACCACACCACGCCCGACACATCGTGGTGGAGGTCTTGCTGTGGTCTTTAAGGACAAAGATGTCTGTAATCTGGTGAAAAATGGCCCTTTTACAACTTTTGACTGTCAGGTCATCAAAGCAGGGTTACAAAATGTATTTCACTGTATTCTAATCTACCGACCTCCCGGTCCAGCTAGCCCTTTTCTCTCTGAATTTGGAGAATTTCTATCATCAATGATCAAACTAGAAAAAGTTTTAATTCTTGGTGATTTTAACTTACACATCAATGATCCTAATTGTAACACAGCAGTGGAGTTCATGTCTATTATGGCGTATTTTAACTTAGAGCAGCGCGTTTCAGGCCCCACACACAAAATGGGCCACACTCTAGATCTTGTTTTCTCTTTGGGACTAAAAATCAATCATTTACATGTTGAAGAGGTTCGTGTGAGTGACCACAGCTGCATTTTCTTTAATGTCCTATCTAATGTTGAATCTGTCCCTGACAACCTAAAATCAAAGAGACGTATCATTAATCAGTCAGCAGTGGATGGATTTTCTAGGTTATTTGACAGCAGCTCAGTTCAGGGTGATGATCCAAGCTTGTTGATCCAGTCATTGGATAAACAAAGCTGCAGTATCTTAGATAAAGTAGCTCCTGTTAAGCAGATTACTTTTTCTAGCAAGAGAAAAAGTCCCTGGATTAATCAAAACATTTACTGTCTCAGTCTCACATGAAACCAACTTCATGCTCTGCGGATTTCATTCCTACTACCGTGATAATCAGGACGTTTGACCCAATTGGCCCATGCATTGTAGATTTTATTAATTTATCCCTACAATCTGGCTCTTTACCATCTGTTTCCAAACATGCAGTTATTGAACCTATCCTTAAAAAACCAAGTTTGGACTCATCTCAGCCTAAAAATTACAGACCCATTTCTAAATGACCCTTTATCTCTAAAATATTGGAAAAGGTTGTGACAGATCAACTGATTACTTTTCTGGAACTACACAACAGTTTTGATAAATTCCAGTCTGGTTTTTGGAAAAGGCATTCAACAGAAACAGCTTTGCTTAAAGTTTCCAGTGACATCACGATGGCTGCAGACAACGGGGAATTCACAGTGCTAGTATTGTTAGATCTTTCTGCAGCTTTTGACACTGTTGATCATAGCACCGTAATTAACAGACTTGGTGACTCGTTGGGGATCTCTGGAACTGTTCTAGACTGGTTTAGATCGTACCTTTCTAACAGAAGTTACAGTGTCTGTATAAACCAAATCATGTCAGATTCTACTGATCTGTTCTGTGGGGTACCCCAAGGCTCTGTTTTGGGTCTACTGTTGTTTTTGCTGTACATACACGCTCTTGGACAGACACTTGATTCTTTTCATAATGTCTCTTATCACCTATATGCAGATGATATTTAGCTGTACTGTTCCTTTAAGGATTCTGAGTTCTACAAACTTTCTGAATTACTAGTGTCTATCAGCTATCACCAGCTGGCTAGAAGATAACTTCCTTCAGTTAAACTCTGAAAAGACTGAATGTCTGATCATTGCCCCTGAGAGCATGGTTCCCCTCTTTAGTCTAAAACTTGGTCATTTATCCTCTGCCGTCAAGACAAACTTAAGGAAATTGGGTGTTATTTTTTACCAATCAATGTCTCTTGAAGGTCACTCAAAAACGTTGGTCCAAAACTGTTTTTATCATTTAAGAAATATCTCCAAACTGCGAAGGTTGGTGTCAAAACATGAACTTGAAGTGGTTATCCATGCCTTTATCTCCTCCCGTCTAGATTACTGTTACACACTTTTCACATGTTTTAACAAAACACCCTTTACCGCGTTCAGTTGGTCCAGAACTCTGCACCAAGGCTCCTAACTGGAGCAAACAGAAGAGCTCACGTCACTCCTATTCTAATGTCTCTGCACTGGTTACACATTAACTTTAGAGTTCATTTTAGAATCCTGACTATAACTTTTAATGCTCTACATGGTCAAGCTGCTCCCTATCAAGGGCGTAGGAACGAGTTTAATATTGTGGGGGGGGGACAAATTTTGGAAATCTAACAAATCTGTTGTAGGTCAATATTTAGGTCAACTTCACTGAAAAAAATACATTTAATGATTATTTCTGATTCTAATGTGTCACTGAATGTTTCATGCAGGCTGAACATGAACATAGTCTCCTACCGCTATCTCCTGCATTAGCTTCTGGTAGAAAATCTGATAGACGGTGAAACTCTAGGATTAGAAAAGTCTGACAGATGTGACTCTGGGCGTAAGGCAAAGCCCAGAAAGACAAGAAAATAACTTTTATAGCCCAGTTCACTAACAATCTGTTTTTTTATTTTGATTGGTGACCCACGAGCCAGCCAGAAGGGGAGGAGACTTAGGCTCCCCATTAGCCAGATCCAGGTGATTACCGGCCAACGTGGACGTTTTAATTATAAAAAAGCTGTTTATGTGTCAGTACTGTTTTATTTTTATTTAGTAATATGAATGTAGGATATATTATCTTATTCATATGGGTAGAGATGTGTAAACAAATTTAATACAAGACTAAAGCTCCTTGAACCGTCACCTTATCGTGGTGGAGGAGTTTGAGTGCCCTAATGATCCTAGGAGCTATGTTGTCTGGGGCACTTAGTGCCCCTGGTAGGGTCTCCCATGACAAATTGGTCTTAGGTGAAGGGTGAGACAAAGAACGGTTCGAAGGATCTTTCATGGCGGTTAAAATGAAGAGTCGGAGTACCCGGCCCGGAGGGTTACCGGGGTCCCACCCTGGAGCCAGGCCTGGGGTTGGGGCCCGTGAGCGAGCGCCTGGTGGCCGGGCTTTCGCCCATGGGGCCCGGCCGGGCCCAGTCCGAACCGGATACATGGGCTCGTCCAACTGTGGACCCACCACCCGCAGGAGGAACATGAAGGGTCCGGTGCAATGCGAATCGGGTGGCAGACCAAGGCGGGAGCCTTGGCGGTCCAATCCCCGGACAAGAAAACTAGTTTTTGGGACATGGAACGTCACCTCGCTGGCGGGGAAGGAGCCGGAGCTTGTGGCAGAGGTTGAGCGGTACCGGCTAGATATAGTCGGACTCACCTCGACACATTGCATTGGCTCTGGAACCCGAGACCTGGAGAGGGGTTGGACACTCTACTTTGCTGGAGTTGCTCCGGGTGAGAGGCGGAGGGCTGGGGTTGGCTTTTTGTTAGCCCCGAGACTCTCTGCCTGTGTGTTGGGGTTTACCCCGGGGGACAAGAGGGTAGCTTCCTTGCGCCTTCGGGTCGGGGAACGGGTCTTGACTGTTGTTTGTGCTTATGGGCCAAATATCAGTTCAGAGTACCCACCCTTTTTGGAGTCCCTGGGACGAGTGCTAGATAGTGCTCCATCAGGGGACTCCATTGTCCTGCTGGGGGACTTCAATGCTCACGTGGGCAATGACAGCTTGACCTGGAGGGGTGTGATTGGGAGGAACGGCCCACCTAATCTGAACTCGAGCGGTGTTTTGTTATTGGACTTCTGTGCAAGCCGCAGTTTGGCCATAACGAACACCATGTTCGAACATAAGGATGCCCACCGGTACACTTGGTACCAGGGCAGCCTAGGTCACAGGTCGATGATAGATTTTGTAGTCGTATCATCTGACCTGCGGCCGTATGTTTTGGACACCCGAGTGAAGAGAGGGGCGGAGCTGTCAACTGATCACCACCTGGTGGTGAGTTGGATCAGATGGCAAGGGAACATGCCGCGTAGACCTGGCAGACCCAAACGCATAGTGAGGGTCTGCTGGGAACGCCTGGCAGAAGAACCTGTCAAGACGGTCTTCAACTCCCACCTCCGGCAGAGCTTTGACCACGTCCCGAGAGCAGTGGGGGACATTGAGTCCGAGTGGGCCTTGTTCCACTCTGCGATTGTCGAGGCGGCTGTTGCTAGCTGTGGTCGTAAGGTGGCCGGTGCCAGTCGTGGTGGCAACCCCCGTACCCGCTGGTGGACACCAGAGGTTCGGGGAGCCGTCAGGCTGAAGAAGGAGGCCTACAGGGCGTGGCTGGTCTGTGGGTCTCCGGAGGCAGCAGACAGGTACCGGATAGCCAAGCGGGGTGCAGCAGTGGCAGTTGCCGAGGCAAAATCTCGGGCGTGGGAGGAGTTTGGTGAGGCCATGGAGAAAGACTATCGATCGGCTCCAAAGAGGTTCTGGCAAACTGTCCGGCGCCTCAGGAGAGGAAGGCAGCAACTCGCTCACACTGTTTACAGTGGGGATGGGGAGCTGCTGACGTCAACTGAGGCTATAGTCGGACGGTGGAAGGAATACTTTGAGGAGCTCCTCAATCCCACCAATGCGCATTCCGAGGAGGAACCAGAGCTGGGAGGCCTGGGGATGGACTGTCCGATCTCGGGGGCAGAAGTTGCTGAGGTAGTCAAACAACTACACAGCGGCGGAGCCCCGGGGGCGGATGAGGTTCGTCCTGGGTATCTCAAGGCAATGGATGTTGTAGGGCTGTCATGGTTGACACGTCTCTACAACATTGCGTGGTCATCGGGGGCAGTTCCTAGAGAGTGGCAGACCGGGGTGGTGGTCCCCATCTTTAAGAAGGGTGACCTGAGGGTGTGTTCCAACTATAGGGGGATCACACTCCTCAGCCTCCCTGGAAAGGTCTACTCCAAGGTACTGGAGAGGAGGGTCCGATCGATAGTTGAATCTCAGATAGAGGAGGAGCAATGTGGTTTTCGTCCTGGCCGTGGAACTGTGGACCAGCTCTATACCCTTGCAAGGGTGATGGAGGGGGCATGGGAGTTTGTCCAACCAATCCACATGTGCTTTGTGGATTTGGAGAAGGCTTATGACCGTGTCCCCAGGGGCACCCTGTGGGGGACGCTCCAGGAGTATGGGGTGGGTGGCTTTCTGTTAAGGGCCATTCAGTCCCTTTACCAGAGGAGCGTGAGTTTGGTCCGCATAGCCGGTAGTAAGTCGGACCTGTTCCCAGTGAGGGTTGGACTCCGCCAGGGCTGCCCTTTGTCACCGGTTCTGTTCATCACTTTTATGGACAGAATTTCTAGACGCAGCCGTGGTGTGGAGTGTGTCGAGTTTGGTGGCAGGAGAATCTCGTCTCTGCTTTTTGCGGATGATGTGGTCCTCCTAGCTTCATCCAGCTCTGACCTTCAGCTCTTGCTGGGTAGGTTCGCGGCCGAATGTGAAGCGGCTGGGATGAGGATCAGCACCTCCAAATCTGAGACCATGGTTCTCGACCGGAAAAGGGTGGCTTGCCACCTCCGGGTCGGGGGAGAGGTCCTACCTCAAGTGGAGGAGTTTAAGTATCTCGGGGTCTTGTTCACGAGTGAGGGTAGGAGGGATCGGGAGATCGACAGGCGGATTGGTTTGGCGTCTGCAGTGATGCGGACGCTGAGCCGATCTGTCGTGGGGAAGAGGGAGCTGAGCCAGAAAGCCAGGCTCTCGATTTACCGGTCGATCTACGTCCCAATCCTCACCTATGGTCATGAGCTTTGGGTAATGACCGAAAGAACGAGATCGCGGATACAAGCGGCCGAAATGAGTTTCCTCCGTAGGGTGGCCGGGCTCAGCCTTAGAGATAGGGTGAGGAGCTCGGACATTCGGGAGGGACTCGGAGTAGAACCGCTGCTCCTCCGGATCGAAAGGAGCCAGTTGAGGTGGTTTGGGCATCTGGTCAGGATGCCTCCTGGACGCCTCCCCGGGGAGGTGTTTCGGGCATGTCCTGCCGGCAGGAGGCCCCCGGGTCGACCCAGGACACGTTGGAGAGGTTACATCTCCAATCTTGTCCGGGAACGCCTTGGGGTCCTGCCGGAGGAGCTGGTGAACAAGGCCGGGGAGAGGACGGCCTGGAGCTCCCTAGTTGGGATGCTGCCCCCGCGACCCGGACCCGGATAAGCGGAGGAAGACGAGACGAGAGACGAGAGACTAAAGCTGTGAATATTCAGTCTGAGTTGATCTGACTCTCATCAGAATATTTTAAACTACATCACCCAACTATGCTGATCAACAATCAGAAAAATCTGTTTGCTTCTGACAGAATGAAAAAAGAAACAATTCACTCACAACAACAGCTGGAACTACATTAATTTTCAGATGGACAAAAGAAAAAAAACAGTGGCCAAAATTGCAGTCTAAATGCACCAGAAAGTGGAGTTTAACACTTATTTTTCTAATATTTCTAAGGAAGCGTGTACAGAATGTAATTTATTCTTAAACCGTACTGGCCAGCCCTACTTGTTATGGGATTACATATATTTGACTGTGTTCACTTATTATTACATTCAAATCTTCCTCTCATCAGCAACCTAAAACCATCTCATTCTTCACTGTAGCACCTACCTGCACCTCAGCAGGTCTGGCTCTCCCTGTCTCACCCTCAGCAGGTTTGGCTCTCACTGTCTCACCCTCAGTAGGTCTGGCTCTCCCTGTCTCACCCTCAACAGGTTCCTGCTGAACTTCATCTGATCTCTAAAATAAAAACAGTGGACAGGAATATGGAGTAAAAATACTGTTGGACGACTAGTGCAATAATAAAATCATGGTTGTTATAGTATTATTTAGTCGTGTTCACTTGTTATCATGCTCGAATCTTCCTCTCATCATCAACCATCTAAAGCCTCACTCTTCGTTGTAGCACCTACCTGCACCTCAGCAGGTCTGGCGCTCCCTGTCTCACCCTCAGCAGGTCTGGTGCTCCCTGTCTCACCCTCAGCAGGTCTGGCACTGCCTGTCTCACCCTCAGCAGGTCTGGCACTCCCTGTCTCACCCTCAGCAGGTCTGACACTGCCTGTCTCACCCTCAACAGGTCTGGCACTGCCTGTCTCACCCTCAGCAGGTCTGGCGCTCCCTGTCTCACCCTCAGCAGGTCTGGCGCTGCCTGTCTCACCTTCTTCATTATTTTCCTGCTGAACTTCCTCTGGTCTCTTATATGAATAAAGTGACATGAATAAGGTTTAAAAATGAAATGTGATGAGAATGTCACAAACAAACAACAATCACACTTACAAACTCCATTTTTATTTGGAGATTCAACTTTTTTATTTATTTCGTGTCAAATGGTTTTTGTCTGTTACTGTAAAATTCGCCATTTTTTGTTGACTAGTAGTGTTGGTCAATGTTTAACGCTAACTAGCAAGATGTTTACGTTTGTCAGCCATTTTAGCGTTTGACCATAAATACAATTATACTCTTGGACTAAATTATTACCAACTCACAATTCCTTTCTTTCTTTTTTGGCCCATGAGAAGAACTCGCTGAACTCGCTGAGCTGCTGCTGTCTGTCTCTGACACCTGTGTCTGCCCCAGCTCTGACGCTCTGAGTCCTGCTTCACTCAGCCAGCCTGTCCCTGAGGAGAGGGGCTGTGTCGGAGAAAAGTCCATGGTGTCTTTCAAAATAAAAGCTCGCGAGTCAAATATTTCAAAATCAATATTTTTCTTCTCCATGTTGGGGGGGGGGGGGTTGGGGGACGACAAATGCGCGTTTGTCCAATATTGAAGGGGACACGTCCCACCCGTCTCCCCCAATTCCTACGCCCTTGCTCCCTATATTGCTGAACTGTTAAAGCCTTATGCTTCAACCCGATCCCTCAGGTCCACACATCAGAACCTTCTAGAAGTTCCAAAGACCAGATACAAAAGTCGAGGCGATCGCTCCTTCCAGACTGTTGCACCCCGACTCTGGAATGATCTTCCTTTATCCTTACGCAGCATTGACAGTCTGGACACTTAAAAAAAACAGCTAAAAGTCCTTTTATTTAAAGCTGCTTTTACCTAAATCTTTTATTTTCTTATTTTTAAATCTAATTTTTAATCTTTCATCTGTTTATGAAATGTAATAATTTTATGACTTTTTCTCTGACATTAATCTGATTCTGCTTTGAGATCATTTTGATTTAATGATGTTATTCTATTTATGATTTTATGACTTTGTTTTATTTTGTTTTGATCAATGTGAAGCACATTGTGATTCTATGTCTGTGATGAGTGCTATATAAATAACACTTACTTACTTACTTACTTACTTACTTACTTACTTACTTACTTACTTACTTACTTACTTACTTACTTAATTTATATGGGCACTTGAGACATTCCACACTCACAGCATTCTTCCTTCTAATCACTTCAGTTTCATTGGTGGCACTGAGGGTGGGGCCACAGTCACTGGCCCCTGCAGAAATCTGATTGTTCCCTTGAAGTTCCGCCTGTCACTTACTGGTGAGTGCAATTCCAAGTCAAAACACCAGTGGCACTAATGAGTGAAATAGGAATTTCCAGCGTGAAATATTGTGTAAGGATGTTGGACAAATACTGTGCCCCCTTGATGTCCCCATACTCCAAAAATCCTAGATCTGCCACTTGTTACTTTATTTAAATGTGTGCAACAAAGGAGATCTCAAAGCATTATGCAAAAGCCAACAAGTCAAATCTAAAACAATCATTTTCAGAAATAATAAGTAAAAATTTGTTTCTCAGTGAACCTAGCCTTAAAAAAACTAAGAAATACTACATTTTGAAGGTGCACATTGAACATTTTAGAGACTACGTGTTGTTTTCAGGCAGCACTGTTGAAGTGGTACCACTGTGACTAGCCATTAGCATCAGTCTACCCTCGGACAGACATGATAAAACCATGAAAACAACACAAGCAAGTTTTAAAAACTACAGATGGTGCACCTGGGTTTGTCTTCACATCTCAGATGTCTGTCAACAGCTGGCTATAAGCTTGTCACACACACTCAGCTGCACACAGGTGTTCAGGCAGGCCTCTGGCAGCAGGACAACCCTGTGAAGCATGTCAGCTCTTTATTATTATATTATTATTATTATTATTATTGTTATTATTATTATTATAAAAGCCATCGACTCTTTCCTAGGAAGTAAAAGAGCTCCCAGTTCCAGTAACTCCTTTTGTCAGAGCAGAACTGATGTTTTTAGAGTAAAGAACCATCTCACTAGAACTTGTTTTGCCAGAACTAACACCGTTTAAATCAAAACTCAATTAGAGGAAATCACATAGTAAACAACTGCTACGTGTCAGCTTCGGGGGATTCTTTCAAAACTATGGTGACTTTTCACCCTGAAGCTGAAAAGTCTGTTATTAGTAACCACTCAACCCTCTGCTGCCCTGTCAGCTCCTGGCCTGCCATCACTTGTCGCTTGTCTTACTGAGTAATTGACATCTGGGGAAGGCATCTCCTCTGAAGCTAATGAATGACGCTGCAGAAGCATTGGAGCCAAGCTTTGCTTCTGGTTTTGTTTTCAATCAAAGAAACCTTCCTGTGATCCATTTTCCGTTGCATATTCCAGCTTTGATGTCTGAAACACCTCACTCATCACTGCTATAAACCAGTCTCCTACATCATTCCCCTCATCCATCCATTCTTCCACCATTAAAGGGATATTCCACCTCTGAGTGAAATTTTGTCTATTTCCTTATTTCCTAGAGCTAGATAAGTGAGAGAAAAGCATTTTGTAACCAGCGCAGTAATTATCCTGGTCTGGCAGCCCATCTGCGTTAGCTTAGCATAAACAATGGAAGTGAATAGCAGGAACTAGCATTTTGTGTGCAAAAATGATCAAAATGACTCAATAATGATACTAATTATTCCTGGAGAGCTCAATAATCGTGGCGACTGCAAATAAAAAGTAAAAAGTAACTTGAAGGACTTCCAGGAGCTGATATAGACTTGGGACTACATTACAACAAAGCACCACTGTAAGCCGCCGCTGCGTGGTGCCGCTGCATGGAGCTGCTGCATGCGCCGCTGCATGGAGCTACTGCATGGAGCCGCTGCATTGAGCCACTGCATGGAGCTACTGCATGGAGCCGCTGCATTGAGCCACTGCATGGAGCTACTGCATGGAGCCGCTGCATGGAGCTACTGCATGGAGCCGCTGCATTGAGCCACTGCATGGAGCTACTGCATGGAGCCGCTGCATTGAGCCACTGCATGGAGCTACTGCATGGAGCCACTGCATGGGGCTACTGCATGGAGCCGCTGCATTGAGCCACTGCATGGAGCTACTGCATGGAGCCACTGCATGGGGCTACTGCATGGAGCTGCTGCATGCGCCACTGCATTGAGCCACTGCATGGAGCTACTGCATTGAGCCACTGCATGGAGCTACTGCATTGAGCCACTGCATGGAGCTACTGCATGGCGCCGCTGCATGGAGCTGCTGCATGGAGCTACTGCATGGAGCTGCTTCATGGAGCTGCTGCATGGAGCTGCTGCATGGAGCTACTGCATGGAGCTGCTGCATGGAGCTGCTGCATGGAGCTACTGCATTGAGCCACTGCATGGAGCTACTGCATTGAGCCACTGCATGGAGCTACTGCATTGAGCCGACTGCATGGAGATACTGCATTGAGCTACTGCATGGAGCTGCTGCATGGAGCCGCTGTATGGATCTACTGCATGGCGCCGCTGCATGGAGCTGCTGCATGGAGCTACTGCATGGAGCTGCTGCATGGATCTACTGCATGGCGCCGCTGCATGGAGCTGCTGCATGGAGCTACTGCATGGAGCTGCTGCATGGAGACGCTGCATAATGATTCTGCATAATGCTGCTGCACGGTGCATGGATATAACACAGTGGGTGAAAAAGCCTCTGGCAGCTGAATAAACAACAGTCCCATCCATATTTTGGTGAAGAACCAAAAGGAAGTGCACCATTACTATCTATAAGTAGTCTTTCATTTAATATAATTTCTTGAGTGTTGCTGAACCTCCTATAAGCATGAGGTGTGGCTAGTGCGTGTGTGTTTGTTTAAAGAAGCCAGAAACTTTTTCGAACGCTGTGTTATATTCATGCGCCATGCAGTGGCGGCTTACAGTGGTGCTTTGTCGTAATGTAGTGCCAGGTCTAAATCGGCTGCTGCAAATCTTTTGTGTTACTTCTTACTTTTCATTTGCAGTCAACATGATTACTGAGCTCACCAGGTGAGAAATCACATGACTTTACTGAGTTATCATCGCTTCTACACTTGTGATGAGACAGTCCCCTTTGATCGCTAGTTTTATATCAAAACTAAGGCTCACCTTTTTAATTTGGCCTTTGGTTGATGTTTTTCCATGTTTTATTTTCTGAGATGTGTGACATTACTTCTGTAATAATCTGTACTGACATTCATTTATTTCCTGTTTTTTAATTAATATTGGTTATTTTAAGAATGTTTACAGCACTTTTGTCAGCTGCCATGCTGAGTGGTCAAGTGGTTTGACTTGACTAGAAGTTCCTACAGAAATTTCTGTTTCATGTTTCTGTATTGTCATCATTTCAGTTCAGCGTGAAAGTCCAATTCTCCAATAAATTCTCAGAAATCAGTTTTACTCTTATCAGTGTATAGCTCATTTATTTTATGTTGAGGGCCAAATAAAGAATGGACAGGCAAACCCTAAAAGTGTATCAGAGATCATCGTTTAAATCCTGAGGGAATGGTATTTCTATGGTGTCTTCTTGGGGTTCTACCAGTGGTGGGCAGTCAGGGCCAGCAAAGCCTTCTCTGCTGGCCTAAACATACTCAAAAACGTAAATGTATTTTTTTTCCTTTGGTAAATATTTTTAAATAAAAAAAATGTTCACTGGTCTATTTTCTTTATATCCTATTATACCCACTTGGCTGCGCTGCTTCCAGTGTTAAAATACCAAGGCTGGGTGTTATCCAATCAGATTTAAGCTAGCTTGTGTTTTCAGGCAGATTAAGTCTGCCCTAGGCCTTCAGAATCAATCGAGAAGCCCGCTGTCTGCTGTAAGTGAACAGAGACGATCTAGTTGCGATAGCCAATCAGCTCACGAGTCAGCGTGGCTCAGGCCAGCTAGCTGGCCTCACGCAAAAGTTGACATGAACGCATCCTGTGATTGGATAAGCAGTAGTTAGAACTTTTCTAGCGGCATGAAGCAAAATATCAAAACTAAACACAGAGATTTGTATCTATAGGCAGCTATCGGTGTGTTTTTGAACACATGATGGCTGAAAGAGGAGAAGAGACAGACTTGGATGCAGATTAACTTGCCACCATGCTTGCCACACCATTTTCCAGACGGACCTTTCAAGAAAAAATGGATCTTGTGAGAACAGGTCGTCTGACTCCAACGCTAGCTGGCTTGTCCCAGCAGGGGAAAGGATTTGTTCGTCATTTTCAGGCAAGCAACTATGAACGGTACCCATGGCTAACAGCTTCAGAGAACCGCTGCAGGTATTCTGCTGGGAATGCCTGTTGCTCGCATCAGATGGATTTGGTAGCATTAAAGCGCGTTAAAACGTACGCCAGAAACACGACCGGACAGACACGTCTTTCAGCATTAGCCTCCGTGTCCATAGAAAAGGATCCACTCATGGACCTGAAGTGCACAGATGAACTGTACAGAGCCATTGAGGTTTTCCTGAGGAAAGAAAGAAGGATGGATTTTATTTTCAAATGAGCAGGAGAGGAGGAGATCCATGCTGGACATTTATGTTGGTGAGTAGAAAGTATTTTTTAATGTTTTGTCATTTCATTTTGTTAATAATAAATGGTAACGAAATAAAATGGCTAATGAAATAATTCTACGTGTTCTGTTTCTATGCAATTTATATTGTGTATAATGTGGTGTGTGCAGCTGCGCCAACATGTTCAATTGTTTCGCGGTGCAATTTTCTCCAAAACAAATGCAAATAATGTGTTTGCTTTACTTATTTATTTTATTGTCTCATCTCTTAAACCCGTCTTTCATTTTTTGAGATTTGACGGTATCCGTGGTCTTTGCTTCCTACTCTCAATTGGGAATGCGAGTTTGATTTTAAAGGCTCCGGAAATGACGTCTTGCCCAGCCACTGGTGTGTGTGTGTGTGTGTGTGTGTGTGTGTGTGTGTGTGTGTGTGTGTGTGTGTGTGTGTGTGTGAGAGAGAGAGAGAGAGAGAGAGGTTTCTCCAGCTGTGATGTCTTATTGATGGTATTTTAAGGTGTGTTAATTTAGATTGGACTGAATAGGAAATCACTGAAGGCCCAGGGGTGGAATGCACCGCCCGCCACTGGGTTCTACAACCCCCCAAGGCGCTTCACAGCACAAGCAGTCATTTACCCATTCATAAGCTGGTGATGATGAGCTACAGTGTAGCTATAGCTGCCCTGGGGAGTGCTGACAGGGGCGAGGCTGCCAGGCGCTGGTCCCTCCGACCACCAGCAGGCAAGGAGGACTGAGTGTCTTGCCCAGGGACACAACAGCAACATTCTCTGGCAGGAGCTGGGATCAAACCTACAACCTTCTGATTACTGAACAACCCGCTTTGCCTCCTGAGTGACTGCTGCCCCTGTATACCTTGTTTTTGATTTCACCTCTGATTCACCTTGCAGAGATCTGGTTCTTTCACAGCACTTAAAACAGCAATTTTCTCTGGAAATTTAGAGACACACCAGAAAGTCAGGAACAGTCTGTGCTTCTTTTTAAAAACATACATCTCTGAGTTCAGCTCTGTGGGTGCTACACCCTTTTATGTGCACAAACTCACACACACACACACACACACACACACACACACACACACACACACACACACGCACACACACACACACACACACACACACACACACACACACACGCACACACACACACGCACGCACGCACACACACATACACACACACACACACACAAACACACACACACACACACACACACCGAAACAACCCCAAAGGCCTCTACCAGCAGTCCCCTGCAGCTGGATTGCCTCATTAACCAAGTGTGTGAATGGATTTACTGCTGCAAGGCTTCACAGGATCTGCCAAAAACTACATAAACACACACACACACACACACACACACACACACACACACACACTTGTGATGGGATTATAATTTGGAAATTAGTTCACCTTCCAGAAACAGTTTATGTTTGAGGATGAAGATATTCCTGCAGAAGGATGTTGCTTTGGCATGTGTGTAGGACTGCTGTTTACTTTGTCACTTATCTATTTACTTTAACTCCTGACAGATTGTTTAAAGTAAACACACACACACACACACACACACTCATTCTTGTCTCTGCTGGAAGGGGAATCAATTAGAGCAAACTGAACTGTGTGTGTTTGTTTGGTTCAGTTAAAGCCACTGACCTTGACTGGTTCCCGACCCAGAAACAAAGGCTGCATTATTCACAGGAACATAAAATCACGTTTTTTAACTCTTTGCTTTGCCGAACCGAGTCACGGCATCTGCTCTGTCAAGTTTACAAGCCCGGGCCTGCTCCCTGACACGACATTCACAGTTTGAAATCAGTTAGACACATAAAATCTGTCTAAGGCAGGAGGGCGACTCTGCTGAGGAGTGTTTGTGGCTGCGGAAATATAAAAGAAAAAACTGGAGCGGATTTGGGTTTCAGCAAAATTATGCGTTATGGAACTGAGAGAAAAATAAGAAAGAAAGAGTATTTGTTCATAATTTACTGATGACAAATAAAATGTTCAGATTTATCCAAGACAGTACATGCACACACACACACACACACACACACACACACACACACACACACCAGAAAATGCTTATCTGTCCTTCGAGCCCATTAATCATGACAAATGCCAGACTCTCTCTGTTTGGCACTTCTTTAGATATAAAAGCTACAATCAGCTCCCTTCAATAAGGAGCGTCGCCTGGGTCCAGAGTTCGGTTAAAGTGACTTTAATTAATTCGTGTTATTTCCTCACAAACATTCCAGTAATGTGAGAAAAAAAATGTCTGAAGTTGTGCCATAAACAATTTAGCTGCTTAAGGTCAAAGGTCGTGTTAGCATTCCGTCTTGCTTTCCATGTTTTGTTTTTCTTTTGTTGCCGTTCAAGTCGTGTGGAGGATGTCAGATTACAGGAGCAAAGAAAATCTGAGTAAATCCTTTTGAGCTATTATATATATGGGTTTTGATAACTGTCATGATGATTTCTAAGTGTTTCAATAAATCTGAAAGTCCAGCTGCAACCCTATAGCTATGTTCCTACCGCCTCTTTCTTCAATCACAAACATGCCATTCCATGTGCTTGCACTTAAAACACGGGCCCTGCTGCACACTGCAGAGTGAAACTGGACTCCGAGTAAAGAGACACGCGAAGGAACGGTGATGACACGCTCGACTGCAGACCAGGCGCTGACACACCACACTGAAAACAAAGCCTTGGGGTTACGGGGGAGGAAAGGGGGAAAGGCGTTTTTAGGAGAGCTCACCAACAAAATGGTAAAAAAAAAAAAACATCTTAAGTTCTTTAAACTGACTCCCTTCTTAGAGGAAGTGTATAACAGAGAGGGATACTGAGTTCATCCGACTGTGTTAAAGATGGAAACGTCAGCGGTTCTGTTTCATGGGAACATGAGAGGTGGTAGTTTTACAGACATTATGAGTCTTTGTTCAACAACAAATGTGACAACAAAAGTGGACTAAGGCACTGTGTGCATGGTTGGGCTAGTTTCCCAACACTAGTTTATCTTTGAATAAACAATTATGCTCATATTTACACCAATACACATTACTAGAGCTCAGTCACACAAACCAAACCTGATTTTTTTTTTTGCTTTTGAACCTTGGATCATTGGTAAGTTGCTCTAAAATGTGACTGATTGGATCCACATTGTTTCATTTTTCCTAATCAGAGCATCTGTTATAGATTTAATGAGTGTGACAAAATGAGCCTAATTAAATCAAACAAGTGCAAAAACTCACAGCCGACTCTACAGATCACCAGTTTCAGGAGTGCACAGTCTTCTTAAAGGTCCTATGTATTTGAAATGATAAATGATGAATGATCCACACTTGAATAGCGTCTCTCAGAGTCAGAGGACTCTAATGTGCTTTACACTACAGTGTATCATTCACACACACACACACACACACACACACACACACACACACACACACACACACACACACACACACACACACACACACACACATTCACACACTGATGGTGATGAGCTACATTGTAGCCACAGCTGCCCTGGGGTGCACTGACAGAGGCGAGGCTTGCGAGCACAGCTGTCACCTAAAATGTCACTGATGACATCAGCTGAATCAGCTTTTGAACTGTGAATTTAACTGTTAAACCTTAACTTTGTGCACTGCTCAGTGTTAAAGTCATAACCTAAATGAAGTATTTATCTTGCAAATGTTAATAATGAATGTAGAAATAAATTTCAATTCAATTCTGCAGCAGCACTGAGCTGCTCAAAGATGTACCTGACTTTAAATCGGCTTTACTGGAAATCCAAGTGAGAACCTAAATCACTGTGATTAGATAACCCTAACCCATTCAGACAAGCCTGACTTAGATGAACTGACATGAAGTTGTGTACTTTTTTCTTTTTAATGCACTAAATCCTTCCAGTAAAAATTGAACAATGTTTAAAAGAAAAAACATTGACTTTGTTTTTATGCTGATTGGAAATTTTTTAAGTAAGAGCTGAACCCTTCTGTCCTAAGGAGGGTCAGCGAGCTCTCTCACTGAACTCTGATGCAGCTGTTTATCGAGAACGCTGTGACATTACTTTGAAAAATGGCAGCTGTCAGATTTTAACGAGTAAAAAGTCCTGAACTGACCATCAACCCAATCAGGTC